>NC_056737.1:745557136-745762136 GCF_019279795.1 Protopterus annectens | reverse complement strand
TGCTGGCATTCCTTATGAAGGGTGTCTGACTATCTTCTTTATCTTTTTCTCTTTACCTTGAAACCTGATATAGTTTCTTTGGGCCACCTACTGAGTCTCTTTCTAGAAGCTAGTAGAGTGTCTCTGATGCCCTGTTCTTTGCTATTGCAACTTCTTTTTTAGCCTCATTGTTAGCCAACCAGTATTCCTTTCTAGTCTGATCTGTCATTTCTATCTCCCACTATTTCCTGCACTCCTTCTTTCTTTTGATGACTTCCTGGACTTTTGCATTTCACCACTAGCTTTCCTTATGTACCTTATTTCTATATCTGGCTAGGCCATATATCTGTTCTGTAGTTTTCAGACATGCTGTTTTGAGGCATTGCTATTCTTCTTCAACTCCAGCTATTTCCTCCTCTTCTTGGGGTGCTAGAGCCCTGAGTAATTCCTTGAACTGTTGTGCTTTCTTTCCAGTTGACTTCTAGGTCTTCAGTCAAGTCTTTGTTGACCTTAGTGCCTTCTTTGACCACTGCTTGCAGCTGATTTTGCCAAGCAGTGGTTTATGCTGTGGGTCGACTGTTTCACTGTGAATGACTTTGCAATCACTGATTTTGCACCAATGCCCTTTCCTTACTAGAAGGAAGTCTACCTGAGTTGCATGTTGGCCACTCTTGTATGTGGTCTTGTGACTCTCTCTCTTTCTGAACCATGTGTTGGCTACTATTAAGCTATTTGCCAGACAGAAGTCTAGAATGGCTTCATCTTTATTATTCCTGTTGCCCCACCCATGTGGACCCAGGCAGTCCTCATATCCTGTTCTGTCTGTCCCAATATATGCACTTGTCACCTATTATTAACAGCAATTCATGTTGTCCTGTTTTATCTAGTAGGTCCTGCAACTGCTGTCTGAGTGCACTCTTCCCTTCACTGTCACAACACTTCTGTGGGGCATAAGCTGAGATTATGAATACTGTCCTGTCATTAAGTTGAAATCTGATAGACGTGAGTCTATCACTAATCCTGATAATAACTCTCACTGCCTTCTGAAGCCTCTCTCTCTCACCACAATTACCACACCATTTCTAACCTGCCCTCTTTCTGAGTCATAGAGTCTGCATCCCAAGCCATACTGCTTTGTTGCACTGCCCTTCCATCTTGTTTCTTGGATACATAGGTCCCCGACCATGTCCCAAGACTTGCACTCCATGTTCCTAAGCACCCTGGAGAATATTAGGGTCCAATCTAACAGTCCCTTACTAGGCGACTTCAACTACCCCTCCATTAACTGGGTAAACTAGTCATGTACCAATACACTTGACCAATGTTTCCTGGAGTTCATTACTTCCAATGCCCTGGACCAGCTCGTTCTTATCCCCACTAGAGGTAGCAACATCACTGACCTGGTCATTACTAACATGGGCAACCATTGCTCTACACCAATAGTCAGCTCCTCCCTGGTTATATCAAACCATAAACTAATCACATTGGAAATCCCCCCCCCCCCCCCACACACAAAGGTAACCACCATGAAAAAATTCACCAAAGCTAACTTTGGGCTCCTAAAAACAGAGGAGGCTAATTCATGGCACCCATGCAAATGTAGAATAGTTGTGTGACCACAAAATCATGCACCAATGCACTGTAAGAACACGTACACAAATGCATGGATCTCGCCATACCCAATAGAACCAAGATGGTCTCCTACAAAAAAAGGGAAGCCAATCTCGTGGTCCCCTGGAATAAACAAACTCTATAAGAGAAAAAGGAAACTGATGTGGAATAAGGTGAAGTCACAAGACTGGAAAAACTCCCTTATCAGCCTCAACAAAAAGTTGAGATCCCTCATCAAATCCTCTAAAGCTATCTAAGAAAACAGAATTGCAGCAGATAGTAAAGACAACCACACAGGCTTCTATAGTTATGTAAAGAATCTCTATGGCAGTACCCAGCTTTGCTCTGAGCTACTGCACAATGGTACCTCCTATACAGAGCCAACAGATAGTATACCAGCTGACAGATTCAGTGCCAACTTTACCCCCCCCGAAAAGACCAATCACAATACCAGTAGATTGCCAGTCACCCAGTAGTACTGCTGCACAGGTTAAAACAGCACTGTCCAAGGCCAAGAATACAGCTCCTATAGGACCTAACAATATCCCTGGTTGTGCTCTACATGAACTACAGAGTGAACTGGCACCTCATTTGTGTGCCCTGCTCAATCACAGCCTCAACTGTGTTCTTACCGAATGGCGCACTGCTACAGTCATCGCTCTCCACAAAGGAGGAGTGCCTACAGACCCTGGGAACTATTGCCCATTAGCCTGACGAGTCTGATATGCAAAGCTATGGAACGTATCATCATGGACCTAATAAACAAGGATATAGGGAATCTCCAAACTCTGGATCCCATACACAGTTTGGTTTTGTGAAGGGTAGATCATGCCTGCTCAACCTGGTCAACTTCTTTGTGTCAGTCACCAGAGCTGTAGATGAAGACAAGATGGATCATACAGCCTGACTTGATCTGACCAAGGCTTTTGATACCATTTCCCACTCAGGAATCATAGAAAAACTCACTAAGCTTGGCATCAACCCCTATATGACTAGGAGGGTTGCAAATTGGTTGACAGATAGAACCCACAGTGTGAAAATAGCTGACTCCAAGTCAGACTGCCGACTAGTCATGAGAGGAGTCCCACAGGCTTCAGTCCTGGGTCCTCTCCTGTTTGGTATCTACTTCTCTGAAGTCCAGCCCAACACAAAGGGACTCTGGCTGACAAAGTTCACAGACGATTGCAAGTTTGGAGCTATTATTAACTGTGCAAGTGATGTTGACATCCTACAGAATGGCCTCAATGAGACCAAAGACTGGTGTCAGAACCATGGTCTTAAGCTCAATGCCAGAACATGTGTCATCATCCCCTTTGGGATAAACCCAGTTCCCATGAATTACCACATTAATCGTAGTCCACTGAACACAGAAGGTATTATAAGAGAACTGGGAACACAGGCTGACAGCAACCTCTCTTTTGACCACCACATTGCCACTGTGGTCAGAAAGTCCTTCCATGTGGCACATCTCATTACTAAGGGTTTTGCATCCAGGAAGAAAGAGGTCATTGTCCTCCTCTACTCTTCCCTCATTAGGCCAATCATCGAGTACAATGCCCCATTTGGCATGTACCTCACTAGACACCTGCAACAACTGGACAGGCTGCAAAAGTACCCCACAAAGAGGATCCTAGGCTTTAAACACTTGTCTTACATGGACAGACTCAAAAAACTCCAACTATTCCCTGTCTCATATCACTTACGTATAGGTGATCTCTGCTTGACTTACAAAGCCATGTCTGACCCAGCTCTGTTAGAAATGCTACATCTAAAGAAATCTCAATCTCTCCACACAACATGCTCCAGAGACATCAACCTCATTACCACAATTAACAGAACATGCTGGAGGGAGAGGTTCATAACCCAGAGACTGCCCATGCTATGAAACAGACTTCCCATACATGTCAAGCAGAGCACCCTGCTTACCCTCTTCAAGAGAAATCTTGATGAGTGGATGGGAAACAGAAAATTCACCCTGGGGATAACTCCAGTGGCTCTACTCAATGCAAACACTGAGAACTAAGATTGGGTGGCACTATGCCAGGGTAATCCTATGGCTAGGCTTGTAAAGGGCCCAGGGCCATTAGCCTAGTACATACCTATGAACCTATAAACCTATGTTCAGCCTCCTCCATACCATCATGTCAACCACTTCCAAGCTCCATCCTGTCTGTGAACCTACACTGAGTGTAACAATTCTTAGTTCATGTTTGGCAGGTTGATTTTTTTTTTTGTATAGCTTTTGCACAACAGAGCTATCCCAAGTAACCCAGACTGGGCAACTGGACACCAGCCAGCCAGTAGCTTATTGATTGTTCTAAAGTAGCAGCAGCACACACCACAGCAATGTCACAAAGAAGTCCGACAATAAAAACATACCAAAAAGGCACTGGATGAATCCAAAAGTTTAGTAAATCCAACAATAAAACAGTTAAGCACTTTCATCCTGAAAAGATGGGACGTCCTCAGAACAAGGCAATATTAGGACCAATACCATTAAAATATGACCCAACAATTTGCAATTCAAGCCTTTTTGTGGTTGGTTTATTTGTATTACTGCAGATTTTTGGTACATTTTTCTTGTCTGACTTCTTTGTGACTTTGCTGCAGTGTATGTTGCTGTTACTTTAGAAAAACTTGTTTGGTGGTGTTTAGTAGGTTATTGACCCAGAACTGCTGAGTTTTATGGAAGCTGCACACTAGCTAATAGGAACACGTACACCCCTCCCACTGTTAACATGGGTCCCTGGTGTATGTCAGAGTAGGCTGGATTCTCAACCCACTTATCACCAGCAAATACCCATGCCCATTGGTGAAATTAGTCAATATGAATAAATCACCTAGAGCCATATTTTACACCATCAAGTGGCTAGTCCTGCTATGGCATGCAGTCTGTGATCTGTGTTATACTATCTTGATGATACTACTCATGACAGTAGATGCCCAAAGTAGCTGGTTTATATAACTCTTCCCCCTATAGAGCACCGTGTAGAGTCAGTGCTGCTGCTCACTGCTCGCAGCTCCATTCAATGGTGAGTTTGAGATAGAAAAACACAGAATGTTTTTTTTTTCATAGTAGATTAAATCCTTCCACTTGGCATTGAGGCAGCAGAGAAGATGATATGGGTGGAAAGTGAATGGCCCAGTTATCTGACCAACTTTATTGTGGGTAAAATAGAAGGGAAGTGAGCAGTTGATGCAGAGATAGATGTAGACTGGTGACAGCTGGTGACTACTAAGCAAAGGGGGGGGGTCAACATGAAGCAAATAAATAGTTATGGCTAACTGAAATGGGTGGGGCTACATTATGGTAGGTCAATGACTGTATAACTGTGATGAAACATTAGCTAGGTCAGTCACTTTTATGCACAAACTGCCTCAGAACCCAATCAGTATAGACATAATTGAGTTCCTATACCTCAAATGTCTGTGATCAAATTAAGGAAAAGTAATAATAATGGCCGCAATAATGCATTTCAAACAAGCCTTGCTAAGTCAGATAAATGACTGTTTAACTGTACTCCAATAGAAGGAGTGGTCAGTCACTTTCATCACAGACTGCCACCCTGTCTACCAGTTACAGGACATTATTGACTGTGCACACCTCAGATGCCTGATTTAATCAAATGAATGAACAGATGTATACATAATTGTCAAATAATGGCCATAGTAATGTATTTTCATTTAAATTTTCTAGACATAAGGCAACCGTTGCAACATTTCCTACAGATATGCACATATGGGCAAGTGAGGATGCACACACACACACAGACAGACAGACAGACACACACACACACACACACACACACACACACACACACACACACACACAGACACATGCACGCACACACACACACACACACACACACACATGCACACATACATACACACACACACACACACACACACACACACACACACACACACACACACACACACACACACACACACACACACACACACGTGGGTAATTTAGAGGACCATCAATTCACCTAATGGCATATATTGGGAATATGACTGGAAACCTGGAGCCCCAGTAAAAACTAACATGGGCACAGGGAAGGCATGCTGACTTCAGAGAGTAGACGCCATGATTATTAATTGAATTGGAGAATTAAGAGTTGTGAGGCAACAGTACTTACCCCTACACTGGGGTACTGCTCTGATCACTGTTCAGTCTTCAATCAAAATTATTCTCTTTTGGGGGGAGACCACTATGTGAGTGGGGATGTGAACAATCCACATTCCTGAGTTTGCTTCAAAAGACTCTTGGATTTAAACACCAGGATATTTGTGCAGACTTACACTTAAAGCTCATCATGTACTTTACTGCAGCATATTCTAAGGAAAACAACATTTCACTTAGTTTGCTCTAGTATTTGCAGTGATCAGCATTCAAGTGTGCATTCATCATTGTAAATATGGGCAACACTATTTGCAACACTGATGCTGTTATGTAAGATAAGGGTGAAAACAATATAATATGTGCTGCAAGTGACTCCAGTCCCATGAAACTAAATGTAAAGTATAGTGTACAGTACTGGTAAAAAACAATATTTGGCTATAGTGGCACAGAAATAAAATATATTTCCATGCTGGCTTGCATAATCTTTGACAATGCTTTTAACCATTTATACTACTATTTGTATTCATTCAGCACTGCTCTCAATACTTGCACAATAAATCATTTTAGGAGCTTTTACTATTCTCACCTAATATATTTCTCTGCATGAATGTGCATAGTTATAATCCACCATTTTCTTATCCGTTTTGTTTGTTTGTTTTACTACTTCCTGAAAATGGGCTATACTTGTCTAATGTAATTATTTTGCTGTCAAAGACTAGAGAGTAAAACGAACACGTTGCACTGCTCTGCTGAGTGGACTATCTGATGCTGTATTTGTCTGTAGAGAGATTCTGAATGGGATGTTGCAGCTGTACTGTATTTCATTATAGTACCTAACTTGTCAGTTAGTTATTGATCCTGAAACACCGGTCATCAGCAGCATAAGACAACATATGTTTTGATTTCTCCCATAGGTCTTATTGTTGATTTTCCTGTCATCTAAGCTGACGCAGCCTGCATACTTTTCAATCATACTCCTTAAATTTTTTTGAGTCTATGCTTTATCAGATAAACAAATGCTAGAAAGCTTGTTAACGTCCTTCAGAAGTACTGAAGGCAGATTACACTCGCAAAAAATGTGTATTTAACTTTCCAAGTCATACTTTAGTTCCGTTTTAATAGCTGTGCTAAGGGTACTGTGTGACTCAGATGTGTTGTATGTCATTATCTTTCTCATTCATTTCTCTAAATGGCTGGAGAGGAACAACATGAAAATCTAGCATGGTCTGCTAATGATATCTACTATTGATTTTTGCAGCCACCCAAATCATTTTCCATGGAGTACTCCTGACAGCTTTGTCTTGCTTCAGTAGCCTTTAGAAATATGATTTTACACAAGTATCTGGCTGAAGTGAATGCGTATTTTCTCAGCTGTGCTAATAAAAGCAGTGATGGTTTTCACTATGCAGAAAACATGCTTCAGAGCTAAATATAACAACATACAAAGCAAGAGGTATGCTGTGCGTAACTCTCACACCTCTAAATCCTTCCTTATGTTGTGTCCTGGATCTGTAATTATAATGCTGCAATTCATTTCAGTAACCAATCCATTTCTCCAAATGGTTTGAGAGATGTTAAATGAAAATATCTGTGGGGCACATCCCAACAGAGAGAGAATATCTTCTTAGAACCAAAAACCCTTGCTTTCTTAACCCATAAAGCACTTTACTGATGAGATCTGTGTGCTGTCACATGTATGAATACTTCTGTGAGATGCATGCTTCAGAGACCTCTTACAACTGTGATCAGTTATACATAGTGTATTTCTCAATGTTCTAAACGTTGCATTGTATATACATGGAAGTCCTACTCTTGAAAAGTATTTCAAATAAGTTATAGGTTAACAGTTTTAGTTAATGAAGTTTAACAGTCATTCAGCCATATGGCAACAAGTCATTAGCTCTTAATTCTGATGTTTTTGCTTTAACATCAGGATATGTTAAGGGCCATATGGCACAACTTTCATATATGCGATATGGAAAGCTCCCTCACTGAAATATGACAGATAACAGCCCTGGTTACTCTTTTTTTTTTAGTAGCAATGGGAATACATTTGACATGAAAATATGATGGTTGAAGAAGCATTTCATTAATATTGTGAGACATTACATCACTTTTGTTTACTTATGTAACTTTGAGGAGCCTGTTCTGTTGCTGTCAGTCATTTTGCACATGAACAGGATTTGAAGTAATGTTGCGACAGTCAGCTATTTGACTTGCCAGTGTTTTGGTAGTAGCCCTTTTCACTCCTGCTTATCAAATCTTGACAATTAAAGCCTGTTGATGGCCAGCAGTGTACTAGAAGCAGAAACAGAGAAATATGACCAATACATAAAATAGAAAATATTTATTTAGGGTGTGCATGTATAATACCAGTGGATATTTATAAATATTATCTGTCCTTGCATAGGCCAAACCCGCGGTGATGATGCTGCGGTAGCGTTGTCGCCTCACAGTAAGACGCTGTCTGGTTTCGATTCTCAGCTAGAGCATCTTCTGCATGGAGACATGCATGAATGGGCGTAACTTTGTTGAAGGTTGTGCATCAGGCCTGGCAAGCCGGTACGTAAAAATCAATTGCCAATCATTAGCGGACTGGAGTTCTGCTGTGGCGACCCCTAACCGGGAAAAGCCGAAAGACACAAACAATCTGTCCTTGCATAGGCCAAGGCCAATGCAAGAAATATAGGGGTGGAGTATGACTGTTAGCCTTTAGTCTGCTTAAAAAGTCAGTTTCCTTACTAGACTGTATTAACTGTGATCCACATTATCTGACTTGCTGTTGCCTAACTGGGGGTCATTTTATGGTCATTTCCAATCCTCCCACCTCCTCTGCAGCTATAAATAGTACACTGTATAACATTGCTCCAGACCTAACTCCATTGTTCTTGGAGAGTTTAACTTTAATTGGGACCAGTGTTTAATTAGGTAAATGGAAGACATGCTTACCAAATTATCCCTGTCATAGATGATACCGTCTCCAGCTAAATTTAATAACCACGCATAAATATTTTCCATTACACTGGACTTTAGTAATTCACACATATTGATCTCTCTTGTGGTACTCACTATTTTTCAGTGAGCATCATTGTATCATCTTTTCCTATTTCTTTACCCCAAATCCCAAAACAGTGAACATTACAATCACTTACAGGCCCTTTGAGCATAACTATGAGCTATCACTCTTATGAGAATTAGCTTACACTGACCTGTTAGAGAGAGAGAGAGAGAGAGAGAGAGAGAGAGAAAGAGAGAATCTAAACAAACTGGCCAACTAGAAATCATGCAGGATTGCATAGCTGTCAGCTTTAAATCATCATCTTTATCAACCCCCTTTTTCCCAGTTTTACATGTGGTCAGGGTGACATGTCAGCTGTCACCAATTGTTTCAGTTCAGTGCCACTCTCCTGACGTCCTCAACAATAATGCCTGAATATGCCTTCTCTCTTGCAATCTGTTGATCTTTTGGCTGTTCATCTTTGTCTCCTTTTTCTTTTTTTCTGTCTTTCCCAAATCTGCTTTAGCAAACTCCCTTCTGCTTTCCTGCACATATGACTGTAGTCTATTCTCATTAACATCTTCTACAAATGGGGTTACTTTGGCTTCAGCTCTGATGTTCTTATTTCTTTACACGTCCTTCAGAGTACATACTACTCTTCATCTTAGGCACGTCCTCTCCATTACATCAAGCTTCCTAATCTGCTCTGTTTTCATTGCCCAGGTTATTATTATACAGAAGCAGTGATCACACCACTGCTTTGTACACCAAACTTTTCAGCTTTTTTGGCATTCTTCTGACACACACTCTTCCTGACACATTGTTCAAGTTGGCTGCAACAACCCTGATTCTAACTGTAAGCTCAATCATACCTCCCAGGCACATGAAGCTGATAACTGTTTTACTCATAAATCTCATTTTTTAGCTTCTTCATCTCCCCGATTTTCTGCCATGACCACTGTGTTTTCTGTATTCAGTTTCATCACATGTTCCTTCAGTTTTGCACTTCATTCTCCCGCTATTTGCCAAAGTCCCTGTTCAGATTCTGCTTGCAGTGCCACAGGCTTTGTTAATCTGTTCTCTTTAGCCTGTTTTATGATATCGTACTGTCCCAGAATGAACATGAGTGGGCTCAGAGATGAATCTTGATGCTCACCCACTCCCGATAGGAATCAGTTTTTGAGTCTGAACACTATTTGTACTTGAGTCATTGGGTCCCTGTTCATAGCTTGCAGTAATTCTACCAATATTTTTTGGAACTTCAAGTCATCTTAGGACTGCACAAATTAATTTTCTTGGGACTTTATCATATGATTTCTCCATCATAGTCCCTAAAACCATTTCTAATATCTTAATTTACCATTTCAAGCACCAACATATAGGTTCATAGGTAGGTACTAGGCTATTGGCCCTAGGGCCTATACAAGCCTAGCCAAAAAGGTACCCTGGCTTTTGCCACCCAAGAAAATTATTTTCATGTGCCCCTGTCAAGCAGAACCACAGAAGTGATCCCCGGGGTGAATTTCCTATTACCCATCCAATCATCAAGATTTGTCTTGAAGTGTGCTATAGGTTCATAGGTAGGTAAATGAACTCTCGCAGAGTCCAACATAAATGATGAGCCCCTCTAGTGCATATCTTTGTGAGAGCACACTTGTGTTGCACACAGTCTTCATTTTTAATCAGCCTCAGAAGAGGTTGTGGACATTAATTAATAAAAACTTGAAGGAATTAATTTGAGAGGGGAAGAAGTCAAGAGGTAAAAGGAATACGTTGATCCTTACCATAGAACAAAGTGGTTGGGATTACCTGATTTGAATGGCTACTTTAGAGCTATGCAGTTACAGCTGATATACACATGCAGGCAGAAAGTTATAAATCAAAACAGTAAGTGATGATGACAGGGGGGAAGTTCAAGAAATAAGGAGAGAGTAGGATTTTGGATGTTGATCCTTAAGAAGAATGATAACAACCATGCAAAATATTGGATTCATAAAGTTGGAGAAATTATTCTAAGAACTAAACCAACATGGGAATGATGAAAGGAGATTTTGCAAGTAAGACATAGAAAATAGGCAAAAGGGGGTTAAAATTTACTACAAAATATTGGAAAAGGTATTGGGAGCAAATAACTACAGAGGGAAAGGTGACATGAGGCCTGGGAGCTCGGGCAGCCCACCTTCATTAATATGCATGGCGTGCTGCCGTCCTGCTCCTAAACAGGCGCTAGTCCTGCATGGAAGATTAGTGAATCCGGGGGACTGTTTTTCCAGATTTAGTTGTTGAAGTCTTTACATGAAGAATGAGGATGAGTTGTACTGCAACACTGCATAAATAAAGTGGTAAATACTTTCAATTTTGCCAGTGCAATATTGCTGTTATCCATGCAAACACAAAATTTGCACAAAGCCAAACCAAGAGAGGCTGTCATTTTAACTTTTAGCCACTTGTGACAGAGCAACTCTGACACATTTTAGACTTTGTAAGTGTATTAGCAGGGGAGGCAGGTAGTCTGGAATTGTTTTTTGCCTGACTCAATGACTTTATCCTCTGCAGACTGGTACATTTTACAGTTTTGCACTTATTTCTGACACATTTGTCGAAGGGTTTAATTTCCCACACACTTCCCAACAAATATAAACATGGGTTTTTAAGGACTACTGCTCTGAATACTCAGTAAACCCCTGCCCTTTCACTTCTTTTGCTTTGAAGAAAATGTGGAAGCACCAAGAAAGGCTTTTACAAGCCTAATGTAAGCACATATTAAATTAACATGTTTAAACGGGAACAACAACTCTGCTTTCACAGACCATCTGAAAATCTAGTGACACAGTACCTGAATTGGAACTAAATGGAGGGGTAGAAAGAGTAAAACTAAAATTCAGAAAACCACTGTGAAACTCAACAAAATAATAAAATAACTCACAGGATTGTATCACCACTTTGTGTTTAAGCATAATTTGAAAACAAAGTGAGAAATTTTGACTCAGACTTCATCAGAAACATCAACCAAGTTACCAACCCAGCGATGTTTCATGCATATGCATACAATCATTTGACCACTCAATTAAACATCATTCACTCCTTCAATTCAAAACCTGTATAAAGATACACAGTACAAATGTTTTTACAAACATCACATGACATACATTTATATGTACTTATATAAATATTACTGATTAGTAAGAAAACACGTAATATTCCAATGTCTATTCATTCCTATAAACTGACCAGCATTTAATCTTATTTGCCACTACAATTCCTTACATTCTAGTTTGTTATTGATGCCACCAACCCTAAAATCTGGACTTACTTGTGCAACGACACAAAATTCAATGCATTGCTATCGTCCTTATTTTTAATAACTAACAAGTGTTTTCTAGGATAAAAGCAATAACATGAACTACACTGGCTAAATAAATAATGCATTATGATTTACTTCTATAAAGTCCTCCAGCTCATGCAACACCTGGATATGGTGTGCTACTCAGTCAGTTGCATGAGTAAGTACATGCAGCTCAGAACTAAGGCAGTGCCCTGAACAATCATATGATTGTAACAACAGGTGTACACCTTCTGAGATATGGCTGTGCATCTCTGCCATGTGGTCACATTCTGATTGATGGATGTCTGCAGTCCATTGTGAAGATGAGTCACTACTACTACTGTCTCACTCATGACCAAGGTCATCATCATGACAAGTAGGCTAATGCCTCACTAATGGCAGACTGGTGGGATTCACTGTCCTCTCTTTAAGAGTGCATATCATGGACCAAATGACTGTTGCTAGTGGGGCTGGACCAAGTGTGTCAATGGCTGTGATGTCTCTCTGTAGTACCTCACATTCTACATCAGGATCTGAGGAAGAGTCCTTGGAGGAAGCAGAAAATGGATGAGCTACAATGACAGAGACATAAATACATGCACACATGGCACATGTCCACATAAGAAGATGTGTGATAAAATATTTTGGAAGCTGGATATACCTCTCTATTCTAGTGAAATGTAATCCTATACATACTGCTCATTGTGTCCATGGCCTGAGAGCATTAGAAGACCCTGCAATGCAGGACATGTGAGCATCAAGCCAGCTCCATACCTCTCGAGTCTCCAGATTTTTTCAAACTGTCCAGATTTTTGCCTCATATTTTTGGTTTGTTACTCGTAAAATTTGTGTTTTTCTGAATTCTTGTGGCAAATCAGTGAGGATTGAATTCACTAAATAATGACCAGCATTTGAGTTTCAGACTTCATATCCTTCAGAAAATGCATGGTAACACAGAACCTTTCATTTTAGCAACTTTCTAAGTTTATAGCAGCAATACTTAAAATTTGTCCCTTTGTGGCTTTCTCTCCCCATTATTTTTGGCTTTGTTCAGATTTTTTTGCACTAAGACGTTGAGCGCTATGGCCAGCACCAGAAATGCATGTAGACTGATACAACATATGGGAACACTTACCTGGCATGTCATCATCTGTTGATGCCTGATGTGTTTTGCTGAAGTTTGTAGCTGTGGAAAACATGATGTGATATGTAATTTATGTTAATCTGTGATACATATGACCTGTTGTGTAAAATGTGAGGTAGCTCAATAAATGCCAGGAATACCTCCCTATTTCACAGCAATGTAATCCTATTAACACCTGATTATTGTGTCCATGGCCTGACAGCATGAGAAGGCCCCATAACTCAGGACATTTGAGCATCAAGTCAACTCAGGAAATATATGTCAACTGATATGACTTATGGGAACACTTGCCTGGCGTATCATCTATTGATGCATGATGGGTTCTGTTAGAGTTTGTAACTGTGGAAAACATGACATGCGAATCATGTCAATCTGTGATACATATGAACTAATGTGCAAAATCTGAGTAGCTTAATAAATGCCATATCTCTGTGACTAGGTATGCCAACCTCAGTGTCAGAACCTGATGTACAGTGAATTTGAGAGAGATGGTGGTGTGATGCCAGAAAATCCTAAGTCTCTTTTGGTGCAAGAATCATTGGGCCAGTGGCATTTTGCTGATACCTGGTCCATCTGACACATGATGCAGCATGAGGAATCATATCACTGTAGTGATGACAACATATCCATGGTGTCCTTGCATGACTTCCATCAACCTTGACCCTACAGACAGTCTCCCAGACACAGTGTCTCTACACTGAATCCATAAATCTGCCCAGGAGAGTACTGCCATGCCTTAGAAAGGCATCAGTTATTTCATTCTCCAAGGCTAAGTCTTCATTACAACAATAAGGTAAACTCATTCATAGAAAACATAAATATATATGTCAAAACTGTCAGCTCCACCTGTGCTATCTATAATCTTAGCATCTTCATTAGCACTCTTCAAGAAAAATCTTGATGAGTGGATGGGAAATAGGAAATACACCCCGGGGATCACTTCTGTGTCTCTGCTCGACAGTGGCAGAGGAAAATAACTTTCTTGGGTGGCATAAGCCAGGGAACCTTGTTGGCTAGGCTTACATAGGCCCTTGGGCCGATAACCTCGTACCTACCTATGAACCTATGAAAAGTAAGAGAAAGATACATATGTATGCACAAAACATGTAATGTTAAGTCCCTGAATGCTAACATTCCTCATCAGCTGAATACATATGAATGGAAAAATGGGTGACACAACTTATTTATGTTTGGGCATTGTAAACAAAATCTGATAAGACTAGTAAGCAAAATGCAAAAAATTACATGCCATTAAATATATACATTCATCTCAGACAAGTATACAGCAATGTGACATTGCAGGCAATGGACTTGATGTTGCATCTTTTGGCTTTTCCTTGTTAGGGGTCGCCACAGCGGAACTTCGGTCCGCTAATGATTGGCAGTAGATTTTTACGTGCAGAGTTGCCAGCCCTGACGCACAACCTTCAACGAAGGTACACTCATTCACGAATGTCTCCACACAGAAGACGCTCTAGCTGAGAATTGAACAGGACAACGTCTTACTGTGAGGCGACAAAGCAATGGACTTGATATTTATGATTAATACAGTGAAAGTTTGCAGACAAGTGGCAGGATTCCCCAAAAATGACACATATGGAATGACATGCACTTGCTCGTATAAGTAATCTCATAGGTAAACACAAACTAAAGCACTACATCCTCTTATACTCCTTTTAAGCACTTGCTCCCTATTGGTTCTTTCTAATCAGTCAATAAGTAGTTCCCTATATTATTCAGGCATGTCCAAAGGTCAGTTTCGGGTTTACTCTCCAGTCCAGCTGGTGAATCTGGGAATCTTGAGGCAATGTTACAACTGCCTTATGTATACAGACCACCCTCTCCTCCTCCCAACAAGCTCAAATATATGTGAGAGATGCAACTATATAGCCAAACTGGAGGCTAAGCTCTCTCAACCCAGTACTGGCACAGCCTGTCAGGAGGAGAAGGTAACCACACACACCACAAATCCAGTCTCACATAGACCTATCGCATCAGCAAACCAAACACATAAACACACAAAAACATACTCGGAGGCTCTAAATAAAAATCTGCCTAAGCAGCAGAGACCTCCAAAGCAGACATCCAAGCAACCCCTACCACGAAACAATACCCACATAGCACATAGCTCACAAAGTCAGTGTGCCACACAGTCACAGCCCTTATGGCTAAACAACACACCTAATACACTTGTAATAGGTGACTCTATTGTCAGACACACTGATGTCCCACTCACCAGGCTGAACAAGGAGAAGGTCACTGTAAGCTGCCTGTCGGGTGCCAGGATCTGCCACATAACACAAGCGCTCAGGTCACCCCAAAGCAAGTACAAATATGACTCACTCATTGTCCATGCTGGTGTGAATGACCTGAGACGTACCTCCCTGGACTACATGAAAAAAGACATAGAGGAGCTCTCTGAGCATGTAGCCCAGGCCGGTATGATCCTGACCTTGAGTAGCATCTTACCCTCACCAAGAATGATGCCACAGTATAAAGATAAAATGATCAATTTTAACAATTGGCTAAAGTATTGGTGTTATTCAAAGGGGATCCAGTGTCTGTCAGCATGGGATGACATGCTCAACAAGCCACGTTGCTTCGCTAGGGACGGCTTGCACCTGTCACCCCTGGGTTTTCGAATACTGGCAAAGGCTCTTGCCTCCCTCATAGTGCCTTTTTTAGGCAAGGCTCAAAAGACAAACCCACCTCCATAGACAACACAAAAAAAAAAAAACTAAGGGTAATGCTGCTCAATGCCAGAAGTCTAAACCTCAAGATGCACACACTCGAGACTCTCCTCAGTATGGAGAATATCGATATCTGTGCAGTAACAGAAACCTGGCTCAAGGCTCCCGAGAGCACCCCAGCACTAACAGGTTATACTTCATACCATGCTTTCTGGCTCCAAAACTCGGACCGAACCATAAAAGCAGGAGGAGTATCCATATTTATCAAAGATACCCACACCTCTAGGTTAGTGGTACTGCACGAAGCATCGGAGACCATCCATGTGCAACTAACAGTGGGCAAAACTGCCTTTCAGTTTGTAGCCTGCTACAGACCACCCTCCCAAACACAGGAACCTCACTCGGTTTTCCTGAGAACACTGGAGAATATGAAGGTCTCTCCAAACACCATTATATTGGGTGACTTCTACTACTCAAATATTGATTGGGAAAACTACTCAAGCCCAAACACCCTCGCCCAACAGTTCCTAGAATTTTATAAACTCATATGCTATGGAACAACTGGTCACCACTCCCACAAGAGGGGAAAACATATTGGATGTGGTCATCACCAACATGGGGTCTCTATGTTCCACAACAGAGGTATACCCCTCATTGGTAAGATCAGACCATAAACTAATCTCACTGGACATCCATATTCCGTCCCCACCCCTAGCCAAGGAAACCACGGTGAAGAACTTCTCAAAAACAAACTTCACACTTCTCAAAACCGAGGTGGAAAATACATCCCAAAATGCAGAATCCTTTACAAAAGCATTCTATGGACACCTACAGGAATGCATGGAGCATGCTATCCCAAATAAAACCAAGACTCACTCCTCCAAAGGCAGGAGACCTGTCTGGTGGACCCCAGCCATAAATAAGCTATACAACAGAAGGAGAAAGCTACTACACGATAGAGCAAAATCCCAAAAAGGGTAGGCGTCTCTGATCAGTACTAGCAAGAAACTACGATCCCTCATAAAATCATCTAAGGCCAGCTTCGAAAGAAAAATTGCACAAGACACTAAAGATAATCACAAGGCCTTCTTTAGTTATGTCAGAAACCTGGGAGGCAACTCCCAGATATGCTCTGAGTTGGTGCAAAATGACAAAAAATACACTGAACCCACAGACGTTGCCAACATCCTGGCAGAAAGGTTCAGTGCAAACGTCTCCCCCCTTTCCCCCCCAAAAGAGCAAATGTCTATCCCAACAGAGTGTAGCCTTCCTGAGATCACAGATGCACAGGTGAGAGCTGCCCTCTCCAAAGCAAAAAACACAGCATCAATGGGACCAGACGGTGTCCCGGGCTGCGTCTTACACGAGCTCCAAGAAGAACTAAACCCTCATATAAAGTCACTGTTCAATCTCAGCCTTACTACAGGATATGTACTCAAGAAATGGCGTACAGCAACAGTGGTCCCACTCCACAAAGGTGGTGCCACAACAGACCCTGGAAACTATCGCCCTATAAGCCTGACTAACCTGGTCTGCAAAGCTATGGAGCGTATCATCATGGAAATCATAAACAAAGACATTGGGAACCTCCAGACACTGGATCCTACCCAATTCAGCTTTGTTAAGGGCAGATCTTGCCTCTTGAACCTGGTCGACTTCTTTGAAACAGTTACCAATGCCTTAGATGAAGGGAAGGTAGTCCACACAGCCTACCTGGACCTCGCAAAAGCCTTCGACACAATACCCCACTCGGGCATCATAAATAAGCTCACCAGCTTAAATATCAACCCCTATGTCACAAGATGGGTTGCAAACTGGCTTAGGGATAGAACCCACATGGTCAGAATAGCAGGTGCCATGTCGGACTCTAAACCAGTTACAAGTGGTGTCCCACAAGGCTCAGTCCTGGGACCTCTCTTGTTCGGTATATATTTCTCAGAGGTACAGGCTAACACGGGTGGACTATGGCTGACCAAGTTCGCAGATGACTGCAAATTGGGTGCCGTAATTGACGCTGACACAAGCATCCTCCAAAAGGGTCTCACAGAGACGGATAACTGGTGCCAGAGCCATGGCCTAAAGCTAAATGCTAAAAAGTGCATAGCCATCCCCTTTGGGAAAAACAAAGTGCCCACAAATTACCACATAGGTGGTAATCCATTAAGTACGGAAGAAGTAATTAGGGACTTAGGGACCCAAGTAGATAGCAATCTCTCCTTTGACAATCACGTTGCCAAAGTGGTTAGAAAGACCTTCTATATAGCCCACCTTATCATGAAAGGATTCACATCTAGATCAAGAGAGGTCATTGTGCCCCTCTACTCATCACTTATCAGGCCCATAATTGAATACAATGCCCCATTTGGGTTGTACCTTACCTGACACCTGCAGCAACTGGAAAGACCCCAAAAGTACCTCACCAAGAGGATCAAGGGTCTCCAACAGATGCCCCATGCAACTCAGCTAAAGAAACTCCAGCTCTACTCAGTTGCGTACCGCCTTCTCAGAGGCGATCTGTGTCTGACGTATAAAGTCATGTCCAACCCAGAATTAATGGACATGCTTCACCTCAGGAAATCCAAATCCCTTAGAGCTACATGCTCCAGGGACTTGAACCTCAACACAGAAATAAATAGGACATGCTGGAGGGACAGATTCATATCCCAGAGGCTCCCCTCACTCTGGAACAAAATCCCAATCCATGTTAGGCAGAGCCCCTCACTGACCCTCAAGAGAAATCTAGACGTGTGGATGGGAGATCGTAAGTTTACCCCTGTGATCTCTTCTGTGTCCCTGCTTGACAGAGGTACAGTAAACTAACCTTAAAAGGGCTACCTTCTGCGACCTACTATACAGAGGTACAGTCGACTAATCTAAAAGGGTGGTGAAAGCCAAACACACTTTGGCTAGGCTTATAAATGCCCTAGGGCAGATAGCCTAGTATCAACCTATGAACCTATGAACCTATGAACATGCACAGGATGGTGTCCACATATGTGTGCACATTTCTACAAGACACTCCTTTATATTTGTGGAAGAGATGAGGGTGTCCACAGTTAGTAAGCAATCTGTGGGCATCATAATGGAAACACTTAGACAACGAATAGTACTGTGCTGTAGAACAGTGTTATAACAATTGTTAGTAAACACTGGCCAAGCAGCAGACATAAATGCACTACCATTTGCTCATATGTATGCAGTGACTTTTTTAAGGAACATCCTCTCAACTGTCCAGATTTTCAGAGAATGTCCAGATTTTTGCCTCATATTTTTTGTCTGTTCCTCATAAAATCTGTGGTTTTATGGCAAATCACTAGTATGATGTGAGGATTGAAGTCACTAAATAATGACATATATTTGAGTTTCAGAATTCAAATCCTTCTGAAAATGTATGTTAACACATTCCCTTTTACCCTAGCAACTTTTTTAAATTTATACAAGCAATATTTAAAATCTGTCCCTATTTTTGGGGTTTTGTCCACCATTTTGGCAGGCTTTGTCCAGATTTCTTGCACTAACAGGTTGAGAGGTATGGACATGTATAGACACATGTAACAGTTTGTCACTACTACTACTACCATACCTATGGATTACTTTGGAATCTGAAGCATTCCTTATCATCAATTTAATAATAATTGTCAACAGACATACATCTGGAAAGTTTACTGTTTTCAAAGAAGAGGTTGGAACAGTAAGTATGTTTTTCGGCTAATGTAATTAATGAGGATCATTAACACAGAATATTTTTGAATCATGTTGGCATACATGGGTGGAAAGGTCCAGATGTCAACATAAAAGTCTTGTTCTTGACATATACAAGGGATAGCTACCAATATCACTGAGGGTAGATAGGATAACTCTATCATGTACTACCCAGATCCATCCCTGCCAAGTGTGCCAAATTTAAAAAGTGACTCAGTATTTTACAGTTAATTCTACCTCTACATGCAAACTATATGCAGAGCAAAAGTGAACAATTTAAAAACAAAGTGAGACATTTTAACTATAATGGCAACAGGGAGATGATTGCAGCACTTCCAAGTGTCCTGCTGGACCGACCAAGAGACCCTCCATCTTATTATTTATTTATTTATTTAAATTTGTTGACTGGGAGTGTCCGACTGGACGTGGGTCCATTTTCAGCGGAGGCCCGGGGAGAAAAGCTCCACAGTAAAATAAACATCAAGGCAGTTAGTGGAGGTGAAAGAAAGGTAGTAGTTGGATGGGGTGGATGATATTAGAGTGGGAGTTGCAAGGGCATAGCCAGCATGTTTTTAGGTGCGCTTTTAATAAAGTTTTGAAGTTGGTGCATGATGGTATGGAGGTAATTGTGGGTGGGAGTGAGTTCCATAATTTGGCTATGGCGCAATAGAATAGTGCTTCACCAGCAGAGTTATTGGCTTTAGTGATCTGCAAGTGATTTTTGTTGCTGGATCTTAGTGGTCTGGTGGTGCGATAGGGTTGGAATAGATTCTGGAGGGATGGGACATTAGTGGATGGTTTACTAGTTTGTGGGCGAGTGAGAGTCGATACCACTGAAGGAGGTGAGGGAGTTCAAGCCAGCCCAGTTCAGCAAGTGAGAGACAGTGGTGACTACGGTAGGATGCCTCTTGAATTTGGCGATTTTGTTGTAGCAGGTCTCTAGCTTGTTTAGATCACATTGCCTTAGGTTGGTATATACTGGAGA
Organism: Protopterus annectens; assembly: GCF_019279795.1. Taxonomy (NCBI): domain Eukaryota; kingdom Metazoa; phylum Chordata; order Ceratodontiformes; family Protopteridae; genus Protopterus; species Protopterus annectens. The sequence goes on along the minus strand of NC_056737.1, from coordinate 745,741,576 downwards.
GGCATAAAGTAGGGTGGAGATAAGGTGGGAATTTGCTATTGAAATCTTTGCTGCTTTGGTGAGAAATTGTTTATTTCTGTATAATGCTCCTAGTTTTTGTGGACTTTTTATGGTCATGGATATGTGAATGTCAAATTTTAGTTTATTGTCTATTTCCACTCCTAGCAATTTGGTGTGTTCAGTTGGGTATATAGTGGTGTTGTCTTTTGCTGTGATGTTAAAGTGAGAGTTGTTTTGAGTATGTTTGGTGGGTTGGAAGATGAGTAGTTTAGTTTTGTTTGGGTTGAGTATTAATTGGGCATCGGATAACCATGTTTCAACAGAGGAAAAGGCTTCCTGTGTGACTTTTTGCAGTTTGGGTAGGGACTGGGCTGAGCAGATGATGGTTGAGTCATCTGCATATTGGATGAGTGTGCCATGTTTGGTGGCAGAGGCTAGATTATTGGTGTAAACAGAGAAAAGTAGGGGTCCAAGGATGGATCCTTGGGGAACCCCTATGGAGACAGGTAGTTGGGGAGATATGCAGTGGTGGCTGGTGACTTCAAATCAAAGGGGGGCTGCAGGAGACAGCTGAATGGGCGGGGTCAAGGGAAGGGGTGTGGCCAACTAGAAAGGGGAGGAGCTATGCTCAAAACCACAAAAACTAACTTTAATTAAATACGCTGCCCTGGGTGGCAAACCATCATTATGAGAGTCCAATCAAGACAAAAATAAGTGTAGAAGAATAAAAATATTTCAGTGCATTGGCTGCATGACAGCTTACTTAATATCTAGATGGAAACAAAAGGTTGTGAGGCATGAAAAAATAAATTATTTTTTAAATACGTTACTGGAATGCCAGTCAAAATCAAGTACAAGAAAAACCAGAAGCACTCAATTCAAACCACTTCTCCTTGCACTGCAGTTCTAATTATAATTTATATTCAGCTTTATTAAAGTACCAAGTAACATGCTGAAAATAGAAATCTCTGTGATGCCCCCACTTGTAAAAATGTTTCTTATCCAAAAAGACCTGCTGCCTGACAACTATCTACTTGTTTCATGGGGAAAACATGTAAGTAAAAAATGAAAAGCAAACAAGAAACAAGGTCAAGATACATTGCTTAAAGGATTACTGTACAGGTTATGGACCACACATGATTGGCATTCTGTTTAGTTTACGGGTAAAGTCTGTAGAGATGACTGGAAGTCTCCAACAAGTGTAATGAGCTTTTTAAAATAATGGAATCCTGTCCTTTAATACCCAAGGCTTATACATTATCTAGTCAAGTACTCTCTGCATGGCAACAACAGAAAGGCTTTCAATGTTGGCAATTCTTTAACAGTATGCTTATTAAAGCTTACTTGCATCTTACGATCTCAGACAAGCTTACCTTATGGTCATTAAAGCATTGCTACTTAAACACAGAGCAACAGGCACTTTGAGTAATAAGCATAAATCAACAGTACAAAAATATGACAGAAACCAGACCTTTCTGCAAAATCAAGGACAGATGAAAAGCCACTGTAGTACTTGTGTCTACCTTGGATGGGGGGACACACTGCACATTTACACTGCATAACTACTCCTTGCCTTGCTTGGGCACATCCAGAGTCACTACATGGTGGAGTGGGGTGCAACAAGTATGTCACAATTTGAAATGTCTCTGGCTGACTGTGATGGCCCTGACACATTTGTCATACCTCTCAACCTCAGAGCAAGAAATCTGGACAAAGCCATACACAGAAGTGGGACAAATGCCCAAAAATAAGGACAATTTTTAAATATTGCTCTAATAAACTTAGAAAGATAATAGAATAGGTCTTGCATTAGTATGACTTTTCTGAAGGGTATAAAATCTGAAACTCAAATGTCTGTCATTATTTTCTAACTTCAGTCTTTAGTGATTTGTCACTAATTTGCCAAAAAAACACAATTTATGAAAAATGGGCCAAATGTGATGCAAAAATATAAAATAGCCACACAATACAGCTGGGAACCTGTCAAAGAAGGGACACTTTAATATTAGTACTGCTAACTTGAGCAGCTGACAAAATAAAATAATCTACATGCATTTCAAGTAATCTATAACTTTGACTATTACAGTTATTTCTTAATTGTAAACCCTCCATGTTTTCTTCCAAAATTGCTATTTTGCGGCGGAATTATTAGGGGGAAGAGCAACATTTTGAGCCAAAAATCGGGGACAGTTGAGAGGTTGGCTATGCCTAATTCTATAAAGCAATTTATTTGCATGTACCTCTCAACCTGTTAATGCAGTAAATCTGAACAAGGCCAAATATATTCGGGGAACATATAAACAGTACTAAAAATTGCTCTTGTATAAATTGAGACAGTTGATAGAATAACAGTTCTTACTTTAGCATGCATTTTTCTGAAGGTTATTAAGTCTGAAACTCAGTGTATCATTATTTAGTGACTTAATTTCTAAATGATTTGCCAGAAAACTACAAATTTTATTTAGAACAAACCAAAAATAAGAAGCAAAAATCTATTTATTCTTTGAAAATCTGGACAGTTGGGAGGTATAGTTCAGCTGGGCCTGTCTGAGTTTGCTGCCCTTCCCCCCTGACAAAATCATGGTTGAATGGAGCCTCTGCAGCCATTCCAATGAACCATTACTTGGCTATTTCACTCCATTTACCATGTGCATACTGCTTTACTTCTATGATGAGTTGGACTTCATTTGAAAGTTTTATTTTGTATTTTACAGCACAAACACTAAGTCATCTACTAAACAAGGCAATGCAGTCTCACAATGAAAACTTAGCATTAAAACTTCTCTGCCCTTGAAACTCACATTCATTGAAACAGCATTGAAACCCACATTCAAAGAAAATACATTTTGCCAGTGGCAGATAAAGATTAATTTTGGGCTGTTTTCAAATCATAGGCCCCTTGCATATGAAACATACATGTGCTCTTTGATGCACCTTCCTCATTGTACTAAATTATATTCCTTGTACAATATATTACAGTTGTTAGAGGGCGTTTTAAATTTGTTTTGAACATTTTTCCAGTAAGTAATGAAACAAAATGCATGCACCCATAATGACAAAACTGCCCAGTTCAGAACATTCATCATAAAAGTCTACTCAGACTTCCACAGTCCACCAGTATCAGTAAATATGCACAATTCTACAGTCCACCATTATCAGTAAATATGCACAATTCTACAGTCCACCATTATCAGAAAATATGCACAATTCTACAGTCCACCATTATCAGTAAATATGCCTAATTCTACAGTCCACCATTATCAGTAAATATGCACAATTCTACAGTCCACCATTATCAGTTAATATGCACAATTCTACAGTCCACCATTATCAGTAAATATGCACTATCTCTGAAGAAGTAAAAGTCATCTAAATAATTCCACATTAAAGAAATCTGTAACTAATGAAGAGGTTGCTGCTCGCAAATACCTTTATATTTCATGGTTTCATCGAAAAATAAAGTGTCTGTTGCCCCTCAGGAATAAATTGCCTATATTACATTAAAAAAATGATAAGCTAGTAATATTGCAAGAGGAAATGGATGGCAAACTGATAACAGACTCATAGTTAGTATCTTCACCAAGGAGAACATTCTCAGTACGGCAGCATCCACCCTTTGTGGGAGTAGAACCCACAGCCTTCTGCATCAAAGGTAAGTACACAACCTGTTGTGCTATTAAGGCAAACCAACTTCACTTAAGCAACACTAAACTTCTGTTCCCCTGCAGCTCTCAGCTCCTTGTAAAATCTACTCAATACTCAACTTCACAGCACAAGAAAACTGGAAAAAGCCAAAATGTATTGGGGGGGGGGTCAAAAGCCCAAAAACCAGGGACACAAACATTGCTTGTATAATCTTGGAAAGTTGCTAGAACCATACATTTTACTGCCAAGCTCCCTGTGCAAAACAGTCAGAGAAACATACCACTACGCCAAATCAGCTGCTTTGTAAAAGAGGAAGACTGAAACTTAAATGGCTATTATTTAGTGAATTCAGTTCTCATCATAGCTGTCAACCTCTTAGTACAAAACACCTGGACAAACCCAGTAATGAGGGAATACAGCCCTCAAACATTCAGTGAATTCAGTTCTTGCCATAGCTGTCAACCTTAGCACAAAAAACCTGGACGAAGCCAATAATGGGGGAATACAGTCCCAAAAATAGGGACAAATTTCAAATATTCATCTTATAAACTTAGAAAATTGCTAGAATAAAAGGTTGTGTTACGGTTGTGTTACTATGTATTTTCTGAAGAACATGAAGTCTGAAATTCAAATGCCTGTCGATTTTTCTGCTGACAGAATAAAAACAATTTTCAGCAGAGACCCAGGGAGAAATACCGCAGACACGTCTTTGTAAAATGACAGAGCACCAGAGCAAACCCACACAAACACAGGGAGAAGATAAAGACCCCACAAAGAAGGCACCCCAGCCAAGAAGCAAACCTGAGAATCTACAGCTGTGAGGGAACAATGCTACCACTGCACCATCAAATATCAAGCATTGCAATATTTACAAACCACAGATATTATGAGGAACAGATCAGATCAAATGAGGCAAATATCTGCAGTGTTTTTTTTTACAAATGGTGGTGGGTAGGGAATTCAGGTCTTTAATATCTGCATACAAGGAACAGGGTTCAAGCCTGAGGCATTCCCTACCACACACACACACACACACACCTGTAGTAGCAAACCACAAAAACTAAATATACTGCACTGGGTGCCAAACAGTCATCATGAGAGTCCAATCAAGACAAAATGAAGTGTAGAAGAATAAAAATATTTCAAAGCATTGGCTGCATGACAGCTTAATATCTAGATGGAAACAAAAAAGGTTGTGAGGCATGAAAAAATAAATTACTTTTTTTTAAATACATTAATGGAATGCCAGTCAAAATCAAGTATAAGAAAAACAAGCAGCACTCAACTCAAACCACTTCTTGCACTGCAGTTCTAATTATAATTTATATTCAGCTTTATTAAAGTAACAAGCAACATGCTGAAAGTAGAAATCTCTGATGCCCCCACTTGTAAAAATGTTCCTTATCCAAAAAAAGACCTGCTGCCTGACATCTACTTGTTTCATGGGGAAAACATGATCAAAGTAAAAAATGAAAAGCAAACAAGAAATAAGTTCAAGATACATTGCTTAAAAGGATTACTATACAGGTTATGGACCATGCGATTGGCATTCGGTTTATGGGTAAAGCCTGCAGAGATGACTGGAAGTCTCCAAGTGTAATGAGACTCTTAAAATAATGTAATTCTGTCCTTTATTACAAATACTGGCATATGCATTTCAATACCCAAGGCTTATACATTATCTAGTTAAGTATTCTCTACATGGCAACAGAAAGGCTTTCAATGTTGGCAATTCTTTAACAGTATGCTTATTAAAGCTTACTTGCATCTTGCAATCTCAGCCAAGCTTACCTGATGGTCATTAAAGTATTGCTACTTAAACACAGAGCAACAGGCCACTTTGAGTAATAAGCATAAATCAACAGTATAAAAAATATGACAGAAACCAGACCATTCTGTAAAAATCAAGGACAGATGAAAAGCCACTCTAGTACTTGTGTCTACCTTGGATGGGTGGGATTCTCTGCACATTTACACTGCATAACTACTCCTTGCCTTGCTTCGACACATCCAGAGTCACTACATGGGGGAGTGGGGTGTAACAAGTATGTCACAGTTTGAAATGTCTCTGGCTGACTTGTGATGGCCCTGACACATTTGTCATACCTCTCAACCTCAGAGCAAGAAATCTGGACAAAGCCATACAAAGAAATGGGACAAAAGCCCAAAAATAAGGACAATTTTTCAAATATTGCTCTTATAAACTTAGAAAGCTAATAGAGGTCTTGCATTAGTATGAATTTTCTGAATGGTATGAAATCTGAAACTCAAATGTCTGTCATTATTTTCTAACTTCAGTCTTTAATGATTTGTCACTAATTTGCCAAAAAACACAATTTTATGAAAATGGACCAAAAATGTGATGTAAAAATATAAAATAGCAACACAATACAGCTGGGAACCTGTCAAAGGAGGGACACTTTAATATTAGTACTGCTAACTTGAGCAGCTGACAAAATAAAATAATCTACATGCATTTCTGAAATAAAAGTAATCTGATTATTACAGTTATTTCTTAATTATAAACCCTCCATGTTTTCTTCCAAAAATGCTATTTTGCGGAGGGATCATTAGGGGAAGAGCAATATTTTGAGTCAAAATCAGGGACAGTTCAGAGGTTTGGCTATGCCTAATTCTATAAAGCAATTTATATGCATGTACCTCTCAACCTGTTAATGCAATAAATCTGGACAAGGCCAAATATATTGGGGGAACATATAAACAATACTAAAAATTGCTCTTGTATAAACTGGGACATAAATCTGGACAAGGCCAAATATATTGGGGGAACATATAAACAGTACTAAAAATTGCTCTTCTATAAACTGGGACAGTTGATAGAACAGGTCTTACTTTAGCATGCATTTTTCTGAAGGTTATGAAGTCTGAAACTAGTGTGTCATTATTTAGTGACTTAATTCCTAAATGATTTGCCAGAAAACCACAAATTTTATGAGGAACAAACCAAAAATAAGAAGCAAAAAATCTATTCATTCTTTGAAAATCTGGACAGTTTGGAGGTATAGTTCAGCTGGGGCTGTTCTAAGTTTGCCACCCTTCCCCCTCACAAAACCATGGTCGAATGGAGCCTCCCTGCAGCCATTCCAATGATCCATTACTTTGCTATTTCACTCCATTTACCATAAACACTAATGTGCATACTGATTTACTTCTATGATGATTTGAACTTCATTTGAAAGTTTTATTTTGCATTTTACAGCACAAACACTAAGACATCTGCTAAACAAACTTGGCATTAAACCTTCTCTGTCCTTGACACTCACATTCATTGAAACAACATTAAAACCCACATTCAAAGAAAATACATTTTACCTGTGGCAGATAAAAATTAATTATGGGCTGTTTTCAAATCATAGGCCCCTTGCATATAAAACATACATGTGCTCTTTGATACACCTTCCTATTGCTTTGAACATTTTTTCCAGTAAACAATGAAACAAAACTGTCCAATTCAGAACATTTCCATCATAAAAGTCTACTCAAACTTCTACAGTCCACTATTATCAGTAAATATGCACAATTCTACAGTCCACCATTATCAGTAAATATGCACAATCTCTGAAGTAGTAAAAAAGTCATCTAAATAATTCCACGTTAAATAAATCTGTAATGAAGAGGTTGATGCTAGCAATCACCTTTATATTTCATGGTTTCATCGAAAAATAAAGTGTCTGATACCCCTGAGGAATAAATTGCCTAAATTACATTAAAAATAAGCTAGTAATATTGCAATAGGAAATGGATGGCAAACTGATAACAGGCTCATAGTATCTTAATTTTCAGTACGGCAGCATTCCCCCCTTATGGGAGTAGAACCAACAACCTTCTGCATCAAAAGCAAGTACACAACCTTTTGTGCTATTAGCAATGAGCTGACTTAGCATAATCAGCACTAAACTTCTCTTCCCCTGCAGCTCTCAGCTCCTTGTAAAATCTACTCAATACTCAACTGCATCTCAACTTCGCAGCACAAGAAGTCTGGAAAAAGCCAAATTTATTGGGGTGGGTCAAAAGGGCAAAAACCAGGGACACATTAAACATTGCTTGTATAATCTTGGAAAGCTGCTAGAATAAAATTCTGTGTTACCACCATACATTTTACTGCCATGGTCCCTGTGCAAGAGAGTCAGAAAAACATACCACTATGCCAAATCACCTGCTTTGTGAAAGAAAAATGCTGTGTTACCACCGTACATTTTACTGCCAAGGTCCCTGTGCAAAACAGTGAAGAGCAACATACCACTACGCCAAATCAGCTGCTTTGTGAAAGAGAGGAAGACTGAAACTTAAATGGCTATCATTTAATGAATTCAGTTCTCACCATAGCTGTCAACCTCTTAGCACAAAACACCTGGACAAACCCAGTAATGAGGGAATACAGCCCTCAAACATATTCAGTGAATTCAGTTCTTGCCATAGCTGTCAACCATAGCACAAAAAACCTGGACAAAGCCACTAACAGGGTATTACAGTCCCAAAAATAAGGACAAATTTCAAATAGCCATCTTATAAACTTAAAAATTGCTATAATAAAAGGTTGTGTTACTATATATTTATTGCTAGAATAAAACATTGTTTTACTATGTATTTTCTGAAGAATATGAAGTCTGAAATACAAATGCCTGTCAATTTTACTATTGACGGAACAAAAACAATTTTCAGCAGAGGCCCAGGGAGAAATACTGTAGACACATGTCTTTGTAAAATGGCAGGACACCAGAGCAAATCCACACAAACACAGGGATAAGATGCGGACTCCAAACAGAAGGCACCCCAGCCAAGAATCAAACCAGAAAACCTATAGCTGTGAGGCAACAATACTACCACTGCACCATAAAATATGTAAGGAACTAAACATTCAGAAACCTGAAGTCTGAAATTCAAATGCCTGTCAATTTTATTTAACATTTGTTAATCAGGACAGTCTGATTTGGAACAAAAAAAAACAATTCTCAAAAGAGGCCCAGGAAGAAATAATGCAGACATGTCTTTGTAACATGGGAGGACACAAAAGCAAACCCACACAAACACAGGGAGAAGATACAGACCTGACCCCCCCCCCCCCACAAAGAAGGCACCCCAGCCAAGAAGCAAACCTGAGAACCTGCAACTGTGAGGCAACAATACTACCACTGCACCATCAAATATCAAGCATTGCAACATTTATAAACCACAGATATTATGAGGAACAGATCAGATCAAATATGAGGCAAAAATCTGCAATTTTTTTACAAATTGTGGTGGGTAGGGAATTCAGGTCTTTAACACCTGCATACAAGGTACAGGGTTCAAGCCTGAGGTATTCCCTACCATGAGCCTAACCACCAGTATATTGCATCAGGGGCATTTTCACACACACACACACACACACACACTCTCTCTCTCGCATCAGGGGCATTTTCACACACACACACACACACTCTCTCTCTCTCTCTCTCTCTCTCTCTCTCCCTGGTCCTGTAGTAAATCCCTGTCCGCAAAACCACCATTAAATCCAGGTCCCTGTCCACAAAACCCCTGATCCTTCTCCTGACTGTTGACCTTGCAGTCTGACCCCGACGCGAGTTCCCAGGCAGTCTAAAACTGCGTAGACTTGTGGGAGCGCTCCTGTTCACGTGTCTCAATCAGCGCATGCTCCATGCTCCAGACTGTCTCAGCAGCAGTCTGGACTAGTGCGCATGCATGAAATTTTGAAATATTTTTTTCTTTTTCTTTTTTTTATTTTGTTAGTTTGAAGTTGAGGGGGCTGCAGTCCGTCAGTCCAATAGCACGGGCCGCCCCTGGAGATATGTCATTCTGCCATACAACGGATTGTTGGCGGTCAGACAGGTAACTCTGAAACCAGTTGGTGACTGATTGTGAGAAGGATAGGTTATTGAGGACAGAGATAAGTTGTTTGTGTGGGACCATGTCAAATGCTTTAGATATGTCTAGGAAAGTAGCAGAGGAGAGATAGTCATTGTTTTTATGCTGAAGGATAGTGTTAGTAAAGGAGAGTAAGGCAGTGGTGGTGCTATGGTTTGGTCGGAAACCATGCTGAGTACTGGAAAGGAGGTTGTTAGTAAGGAGGTAGTGTGAGACCTGAGAGTGTATGCATCTCTCTAGTATTTTGGAGAGTGGAGAGAGAATAGCTATGGGTAATTGGTTAGTTCTGCAGAGGGTCCGCCTTTGTGGAGGGAATTATATGTGAGACTTTCCACAATGTAGGAACGTAACTTTCTGACAGAGATCGGTTAATCAAGATGGATACTGGGTAGGCCAGAGCATCAGCTGCATTTGTAGGTAATCAGTTGGGAGGTTGTCTGCTGCAAATAAGGTGGGCTAAAGTTTAGTTAAGAGTTTTTATGTTGGAGGTAGGTACAGGAGAAAAGAGAAGGCAGTGGGGAGATTACTAGTTGAAGGTGTGGGTTGGAGGGGGGTTGTGTTGTTTAGCTAGTGATAGTATGGTTTGGGTGAAGTGTGTGTTGAATGAGGTAGCAATATTTTCTGAGGAGTGAGGGATGTTAGAAGGAGGGGTACTGACTTTACCTGGGTGGAGGATGGAGTTTATGGAGGACCAGAATTGTTTGGGGCTGTGTTGTGAGGAGTCTAGGGCAGACTGGTAGTATTGGAATTTGTCCCGTTTTATTAGCTTTTTGACTCTATTGCGTAGTTCTAGGAATTTCTGTCTAGCTGCGGGGGTTTTGGTTTTGTGCCAGTGCTCCCAGGCTTTATCCCTGTTTTTCATTTCTGACTTAGTGGTTTTCTGTAGCCATGGGGAGGGTTGTGCTTTGGTTCTGGAAAATCTTATGGGGGCATGGTAATTAAGGATGTTCAGGAAGGTAGTATTAAAAAATTCAACTGCGTCATCTACACTGAGGCACTTTAGAGCATGCCAGTTACATTCTTTGAGGGATGAGATGAATGTGAGTGGGTTAAAGTTTATTTTTTTACGTATTTGATGATAGATGACAGGTTTAGCTTGGTACAGGTATTTTTTGAGTAGGAATGTTGGGGAGTGATCACTGAGGCTATCTGATAAGCAGCCTGTTATATATGACTGGGGGTTCTTACTGACTAATATCCAATCCAGGGTAGTGTGCTTGCTGGAGTTTTTATTTATCCTTGTTGGTGACTGGACTAGTTGGGTGAAGCCATGAAGGTGTACATGATGGGTTGGATTGTTGCCAGAACAGGATTGCCAGTCAATATTGAAATCACCTAAGATGATAGTTTCTTGGGGGAGATACTGGGTAGACCAGCTGAGGAGGTTTTCTAGTGGAGGGATGTTTTGGCCAGGTGGGAAGTAGCATCCAATTATGTTGATGGTTTTGTTTTGGTTAATTTTGAGGTTGGTATATATTATTTCTTCATTGCCTATTTGTGGAGCTGATGATTTTAAGATCTGGATGTTTAGATGCTGTTTAAATATTATAGCTACACCACCTCCTTTTTTGTTTAGCCAGTCTACTCTTAGTATGCCATAACCTGTAGGGAGTATTTGCTCACTGGTAATCTTCTTCATGTGTATGTTGCACATGAAGCCAAGATTCAGGCCTACCAGTGGACCTTTGTTGTGTATGACATCAGGAACACTATTGTTTGACAGATTTGCGACATGCAGGACCGTGATTTTCCAGACAGCCATTCAGGTCCACCACCATTATGACGACCTTTACAAGAGAATACCCTAGCAGCTTCAGGACTTGCCTGCCCAAATTCATCAGACTTTGTCAGAACCCTACATTATTTAGTGAATTCAATCCTTACTGAGGGGTCCGAATGGAGAGATGATAAGTAAACAAGCAAATGAGAATAATATCGCCGGAACTGAATCCATCCTCAAGTCTTGGTGAGTATCTTCACAAGGTGGACCCTGTCTTTCACAAAATCTCAACAAGGCAACACTGATATATAGACTGCATTTTATATAGCATATATCATGGACAAAGGTAGGTTACAAGAAGATAGCTGGGTGCACAAGAGTCAGGATAAAAAAAGTGCCCAATCCTGGTAGACACACTGGAACAGGACTGAAAAAAATGACTGCAGAATCCTCAAGACACAGAAAGATTCCTACAATGGGGCTAGGCCAGGGCTAGGGGAAGGATGCCCCCATTGCAGAAGGAAGTAGAAGTCCACAAAAAACACAAACAATTAAATGCCCAAAAAAGAGCCATAAAGATGACAGAGTGGACTACTGAGAATAAGAAAAACATTATGTATTGTTACTATTATGCAAGAAGCCCAGAATTTCCAGACAGACAATTTACAAAAGGATTAAGAGAGAAATTGGAGGAAAAAAATACTCACACAAGAAAAACTGTCAAAAGTTTCAAATAAAAAATTGTGTTCATTAACTCATTCACTCCAATGAAGCTCAGGAAGTTTGCACTGTAACTTCCAATGGGTGGAACCTAAGCATTTTTGACAGAATCAAATTATGTCCTCACTTTTCAAACAAATGTTCTAATCTCTATAGGAAAACAAGCATGAATAAACTGGAAAGAGTACAGTGGAAATATACTAAGGGCATCCATGGATGTGAAAATCCAAGTTATTATGAAAGACTAAAATATCTGAACTTGTACAGTGTCTCTTACAGATATTTAAGAGAAGATCTTAGTCAGGTATATAGGGCATTTAGAGACAACTACCTCTGGGAATATTTGATATTTGGGGTTATCAAAAAGTCCTAGAGAATCATCAGATAACCTATGTAGAAGATTCTATAGGAATGAGAAGTGTACTAATTGGTTCTCTGACAGAGTAGCTGATGCTTGGAACAGACTACTAAATTACATTAAAGCAAGTACTAGTTTAGATATTTTTAAGAGCAGCCTGGACATTTATTATGGGAACAAGTGTTTTGTAATATTGGGAAGCTAGAAGGGCTTTAATGCCTGTGCTTGAAACATTTGTATGTATGTATGTATGTATCTCTGGAATCATAGGGGTTATGAACGGAGTGTAAATGGCAAACCCTTCAGCACAAACCCTTTTTAGAGTGGTAGTATTCTTTAGGTTCTAAGTCTTAAACCGAATTTTATAAGTCACAGTAAACACAGTAACTATTACATTTATAATATTTTGTAAATAACTTACAATATTTCAGCAACCACTCAAGTTACACACATACTCTCAGCAGCATTTTATTCATCTAGCTGAGAGCTTTCATATGGGGCTAAGGAGTTCTGTCTATGTTAGTTGGCTGTTGAGATATTTAGAACATTTTGAAAAATATATCTATATAAATTAATATCATAAAAATAACAGTTGATATCTATTTAATTTCCCTAGACAGAAGTCAAATGTTAATGCAGTTGAGTTTGCCATTGCATAAGCTTTAAGATGAAATATTTTAAAACCATGTACATAGCATGGTTTTGGAATTATTGATGCAAATATGAACAAGCAATATTTGATGCCTAGAGGTGTCAGTAGGAGTTAACTGCAGATGCACCTGGAGACGTCACTCGGATGTAATGAGTTAATACAGCAGATTTATGAAAAACAATATATAAACCAAGAAATCTTGAGCTGTTTGGAAAAACAAGCAACTGAAGAAGTGTGAAAATATGAAGAACAAAACCAAGACTTTTGAAAGGTATAAAAAGAAATACAGACATGGGAAAGAAACAGATGTCTGATATGGTACAATATTTATGCAAAGGAGGAAGCCAAATTAATCAATACAAAAAAAAAAAAAAAGCAGCCCCAAAGATATTCAAAGAAAAATGCAGACAAAGACATCCAGATATGGAAAATTTCACAATAAAAACAATAAGATCACAAAGATGGAATGCAGAACAGATGATTATTAAAGCAGAAGTTAAAATAATAGAAACTGGAGTTGCTAAATACCTGTGAAGTGAAGGATATAGTGTAGAAAGCCTAACACAGTTTATATCACAGCACAATGGAACAACGAGTCCCCCAAGTAAGGAGAAACAGGAGGAGCTGGAGATGTCTGAAGAAGAAATATGGACATGGGAAAGAAAAAGAGATTTAATATGGTGCAATATATATGCAAAGGAGAAAGCAAAACTAAGCAATACAAAAAGGGCAGCACCAAAGATATTTGAAGAGAAATACAGGCAAAGTCATCCGGATATGGAAATTTTTGCAGTACAAAAAATAAAAAAACAAAGAGGAAAAGTAGAAAAGAGGATTAGTAATGCAGAAGTTAAAGAAATAGAAAGTGAGGTTATGGATTACCTGCGAAGTGAAGGATTTAGTCTAGAAAATCCTACTTTGATAACATCATAGCAGGATAGAGTAATGGATCCCCAAATTAAGGAGAAACCAGTGGAGCGGGAAACATCTGATCATTTGCCATATGAAAATACTTTAAAGCCTTCTATAGGAAACCAGTACACACCTTCAGTTGAAGTTACACAGCAAGGGAAGGAACAGGAAACTGTGACAACTCTGACAGTCAATGTTGTGGAGTGATAGGCCAGTGAGCTCCCACATGAAAGAGCAACAGATGACACAAGAAGAAACCGAAGAGAATATGGCACAGGAAGATGCTCTGGAACTTTGTATAGAATGCTCGCAAAAACTGGAGAACAAAGAATGTGCCTTCAGTTTAGAAGAAAATGATCTAAGGGAAGAGTTGCTTGACTTAATAGAGATGGACAGACATATTAAGATTGATGAAAGAACTAGACTACAGAAAGTTTAATAAAACAAATGAACACAGTAATTAGGACTGTTCATAGAGACCCGTGTGATATAACTGAAGTAAATAAGATATCTTATCGTGCAGCTAAATTAATGACAGATAAAGTCTTACCACAAAAACACAGGTCAATAAGGGAAAGAAAGGGGAGAAATCAAATGCCATCCTGAAAGTATCGAATAAAGAATACTATAAAGCAATTAAGACAAGAGGTGTCACTGTTAGAAGAGTATAAAAGAGGGAACAGATCAATAAAAATACTCAGAAAGTTAGACCTGATAAAAGCAATGCATAGTTTCAGAACAGATCAGCATCTACTGTGCACTATTTCAAATAATAAACTAAAAATATCAGCACAGGCAGAAAAGCTTAGAACATATACAGATAAATATTAAGGAAAAGTACAAAATAAACAATTTATTGATGATCCAAGAACGTTTTATAGAGAATTGGGAAACAAGGCAAAAGGAATTGAAACACCACCCAAAAAAAAGAAGAAATAGATACATTTTAGAGAAATATTTATGAAGATCCTGTGAAACATAACAAAGATGCTAAATGGGTAGAAGAAGTAAGGGAAGAATAAAAAGTTCAAATGTACAGGATATGAAATGGGATGAAGTAACAGCCAGAGAAATTGAAACAAGAAAAGCATTTAATTGGAAAACCCCAGCCTCAGATGCAGTACCTAACTTTTGACCGAAAGTATTAACAGCTTTACATGAAGATTTAGCCATGAGTAAGAACTATTTGTATGCACACCCAAGACACCAATCTGGTTAACAACAGAAAAGACAATGATCCTACTTAAGAGCAAACCTGCAAGTTATCCTAAAATCTATAGACCAATAACTTGCCTTCTGACGACATATAAATTATATACTGTAACTGATGCCGACAGAGTTTATAGTCACTAAGAAGAAAACTCAATCATAGCTATATAGCAGAAGGGTAATAAAACAAAATCATATAGAACAAAATATTATTTGTTGTTAATTAAAGCCATAATAGAGAATTGTAAAAAGGGGAAGAATCTGAGTATGGCATGGATAGACTACAAAAAAGCATTTGACAGTATCCTACATTCATCGATAAAAGACTGCTTAAAATATATAAGATACACCCTACACTGATTGATTACATTACAGCAATCTGGAAACCGTGGCAAACCACTTTGCAGTTAAGTCATGGGAAAGGACAAATTATTATCCCAGGGATAAAAATTCAAAGGGGGATATTCCAGGGTGACTCTTTGTCACCGCTGCTCTTTTGTCTTGCCCTTAACACATTAAGCTGTCTACTTAATTTATTAAGTCATGGCTATAATTTGGCTCCCAAAAAACAACAAAGTATAAAAACTCATCTTTTTTTTGTGGATGATTTAAAGCTGTGTCGTTCATCAGATGAGGAACCGAAAGCACAACTGGAAGTGGTCAAAACTTTTTCAGATGATATAAGAATGTCATTTGATGTTGATAAATATGCAAAAGCAACCTTTAAAGCAGGAAAGCTGCAGCACAAGGAAAACACCAGTTTGGGACAGGAATGTGATATAAAAGAACTTGAGCAGGAGTGCGTGCATACATATTTGGGAATTGATGAAGGATCAGCAGTAAAACATGAACAGATGTGAATAAAACTTACTAAAGCATATTTTAGAAGACATAAATTAATACTGAAAACAGCATTGACATTGAGGAACAAAGTCCAAGCAAGAAAACAATTTGCTTCTCCTATCCTAAATTATAGTTTTAGAGTGACTGATTGGCCCGAAAAGGTGTTGGACAGGTTGGACAGGAAAGCATGAAGGATGCTTCATGCTCATCAAATGATTTATAAAAATCAGTGTATACCAAGACTATACATTCCCCGTTCTGAAGGAGGTATAGGCCTCCTTGAAATTGATTACATGTATGTACATGCAACTGTAGGACTGCATACATATCTGCTGACCTCACAAGACCCAAATGTAGTGAAAGTTTTGAAACATGAGGAAAATATGTCTAAGATGACTTCTCTGCTTAGTTTACCAGAAGCATATCAAAGTCAAGCTGGAATGGAAATTAAACCAGAAGTAGATAAAAATCAAGCAGCAACTAAATGTGCCAAAAAATAAATGAAGGAATATAAGATGAAGGATAGGATGAGAAGGCAAGAAATGTGGAAAATGCATAAATATAGTTGCAAGTATAGAAAACTCTTGGAACAACCTCATATGGATCAGGATCGAAAACAGGAATGGTTAAGGAGAGGTGAATGTAAACCAAAAGGCGAAAGGCTAATATTGGTGGTCCAAGATAGTGGACTACATACACATTGGTTTATAACGTCAATTGAACATGTGGGAAAACAGACAAATGTAAGTTTTATAAAACAGACTTGGAAACAGTCACACATCTTGTTGCTGGTTGTGATATACTAATGGCAGAAGGACTGTATACTGAAAGGCATAATAATGTGGCAAGACTGTTGCACTGGAGATTGTGCAAACATTATAATAATGAAGTAGCTGAAAGACACTGGAAACGTGAGCCACAAAGCATTATAGAAAATGATGAAATTTATATCACATGGGATCACCTATTACCAACAGTTCAAAAAATAGATGAGAGAAAACCAGATATAGTAGTCCATGAAAAGAAGACAAAAGTAGCATTCATAACTGAAATTGCTACACCCAATGACTACAGTGTATTGCATATAGAGAGACACAAAATCATAAAATACCAGGATTTGCAGGCAGAAATGAGGGCAATATGGAAGGATACCCAGACAGTTGCAATAGTAGCAGGAGGAGCAGCTCTTATAAAAAGGAATATAAAATTGTAGTTAGATATGTTACTGATATATGTAACTCTATACAAATTACAGAAGGAGTCATTACTGGGCACATTGCGGGTGCTGCATAGATCATTTATGGCTAACATCAAAGATTGAAACTAATTTCATGAACTTTAATCATACCTTGACTTAGGAATGCCGTCCATTCTTGTCATGGTATTAGAAAACCCAAAAAACTTGGAGAAATTAAAAAAATAAGTGAGAACTTTAACACCTTAACACTTTCTCACCTTATTTAATGGCCTACGACTTGAGAAATCATGTAACTGTTGTTTCCATTAAATTATTATGATGTGTGCTTCCCAGGTTCACCAAGACGTTACCATGTACAAGCAATTATTATTGGAAAAACAAGTACAATACTGAGTCTGTATAAATCACTAAGGTGATGATATGGTTCCACTATAACATAAATGTGTGAATCAAGTAATGCTGAAATACTCATTAATATCAGTATCCCTAAGTTTTTCCATGCAATATAATGTGCACCAGCAAATACCTGTTAACTTTTGTGCATACCTCCCATTTGATAGTGCAGACAGCTCATGAATTAGCATTCTGCTGGTATCCGGTGTATGTTATGAGTACTACAGGAATACCCACTATATATATATATATATATATATATATATATATATATATATATATATATATATATATATACACACATATATGGATCTACTTTGCAATATTGAAATTCCAAAATGCCAAAGACCAAATGCTGAGACGAGAATTACAAAAGTTAAAATGCCGAACTATGTAAGTATTCCCAGAGAAAATAAACACTTGCCCAACACCACATTAAAACACACCACGCTATCTAAAACCCACCTAGGTGGGGGCGGGGTTATGCCTCCTACACCCCACAATGTCGAGGGCTGTGCCCCACCCCAACTATATATAAGTACTTTAGGATTGCACTACTTTGGGGAAAAGGACATAATTCCACACGTTGAGGAAGTGTTTAATTGTCCTGGGAATACTTACATGGTTCCGGATTTTTACTTTTGTTATTCTCATCTGAGCATTTTGGTTTTTGGTGTTTTGGAATTTCATGATTCTGAAGTAGACCCATATATAAATATATATATATATATATATATATATATATATATATATATATATATATATATATATATATAAATATGGGCACAGTCTATGATAAAAGAGAAAGAAAAGCCTACCTTAGAAGCAATAAGAACAGCACTAAGGAAAATTAAGTCAGGGAAATGTCAGTTGAGTTGGAGAGACATGGCTTCTGATGGTTCTCAGCAGTATGGAGAGTAAGGCGTATGCCAGATGACTGCAGAATAAGCACACTCATGTCAGTGAACAAGAACAAAGGGAGGATGAATGTATTCAGATCAGGATGTAAAACAAATGACCCAATGTTCGCAGTTAGACAGACAGCTGCGAAGAAGCTAGAGATGAGGAAAGAGTCTAGCTGGGCATTTTTAGATTTTGAGAAAGCATATGACAAGGTCCCAGGAAAGCTGATTTGGCCAGTCTTGCGATGGTTAGAAGTCCCAGAAACATTGGTAGAATTAATACAGATTATGTAGAAAGACCCAATGACACAATTGTGAATGGTGTTTGGACTCACAGAGTAGATCCCAGTTGGACAGGGTGTGCATCAGGGTTAAGCTCTGAGTCCACTGCTGTTCATACTGGTGATGGACTACATTAGCAAACAGGTAGGAGGAGAAAGATCAACAAAGTTGTTGTAGGCAGATGATGTGGCATTACAGGCAGACTGGGAACACAATCTTCAGCAAGGGATAGGGGAATAGAATGCAAAGCACTCAACTCTCCTTATTAATAAGGAGAAATTAATAGTAGGCACTAAACAGCCTATAATTGCAAAGTACCTTGCTAAGGTAAGGGAAAACAGCTCCTGTACTTTACAAAAAAAAAAAAAAAAAAGCACCAAATCAGGCATGTCCAAGGGTCAGCTTAAGGTGATTTCTCCTCTCCACCTGGTGAATCTGGGCATACTGGGGCAATGCAGCAATTGCCTCATGTACACAGACAACCCTCCCCTCCTACCACCCAACACTACAACCTGTGAGAGATGCACTTACATAGCCAAAATGGAAGTAAAGCTCTCTCCACCCAAGATTGTGCTAGACAGTCAAGAGGAAAAGGTTAACATGCACACTACACCTCAAGCAACACATAGCCCTTCTAAACCCACACCACCAACACCCACATATAGCAACACTAAATCCACATATGCAGTGGCCCTTAACTGTAATCTGCCCAAGCAACAAGGACCTCTGAAGGTGAAATGCAAACAAACACCAATCACAACCAAAGTGTCACATAGTT
Source organism: Protopterus annectens (assembly GCF_019279795.1). Lineage (NCBI taxonomy): Eukaryota > Metazoa > Chordata > Ceratodontiformes > Protopteridae > Protopterus > Protopterus annectens. Next base: position 745,722,078 of record NC_056737.1, on the reverse strand, counting down.
CACAACACCAGTGTGTCACCCAGCAACAGCCCGTAAGTAAAGACAACGAACCTAACACTTTAGTCATAGGTGACTCTATAGTACAGCACACTGATGTCCCACTCACCAGGTTGAACAAGGAGAAAATTACAGTCAGCTGCCTGTCAGGTGCCAGGATCCACCACATAATGCATGCACTCAAGTCACTACACAACAAGTACAAATATGACTTAGTCATTGTCCATGTTGGAGTGAATGACTTGAGACGTACTTCCCTGGACTACATGAAAAGAGACATGGAAGAGCTCTCAGATCATGTGGCCTAGGCAGGTATGACCCTAGCCCCGAGTAGCATCCTGCCTTTGCCCAGAATGATACCACAATATAAGGACAAAATGATTGACTTCAACAATTGGCTAAGCTTCTGGTGTCATTCAAAGGGGATTCAGTATCTTTCTGCCTGGGACGACATGATCGACAAATCACGATGCTTTGCCAGAGATGGTCTGCACCTGTCACCCCTGGGATTCAGGTTACTAGCTAAGGCTCTTGCCACCCCTATAGTGCCTTTTTCAAGCAAAGTTCAAAGGACAAAACCACCACCGTAACAGGTACAAGCATGCAAAATCTGAAGGTAATGCTACTCAGTGATAGAAGTCTAAACCTCAAAATGCACTCTCTCGAGGCACTCCTAAAAATGGAGAACATCGATATCTGTGCAGTAACTGAGACCTAGTTAAGGCTCCAGAGAGCACCCCTGCAATACCAGGCTACAACTCTTACCACACTTTTCGGCCAGCAAACCAGGATCGAAACACTAAAGGTGGAGGAGTATCAATATTCACCAAGGATACTCACACCACCAGGCTAGTTGCCCAACACAATGTGTCTGAAATTCTCCAGGTGCAACTAACACTAGGTAAGACTGCAATCCAAACTGTAGCTTGTTACAGATCCCCCACCATACCCCAAGATTCTGACTACACCTTTCTAAACATACTGGAAAATATTAAGATAGAACCAAACACCCTAATACTGGATGATTTTAACTACCCTGCCATTAACTGGGAAAACTACTCATGTACCAACCCCTTTGCCCAACGGTTCTTGGAATTCATAAATTCCAACACCCTGGATCAACTAATCCCTAGTCCCACTAGGGGCTCCAATATCCTAGACCTGGTCATTACCAACATGGGAAATCGATGCTCCACACCTATGGTTACCCCCTCATTAGTCAGGTCTGATCATAAGCTAATCATCCTTAACATCCACATCCCACCCCCATCCCCCAGTAAGGAAACCTCCATAAAAAAACTTCTCCAAAGCCAACTTCATGCTACTCAAGTCAGAACTGACAAACTTCATGACACCCATGCAGACGGGAACTGAAAGTTCAACTGCTGAATCCTACACTAAGGCACTGTATGAGCACATCCACTCATGCATGAATTGTGCCATCCCATATAGAACCAAGATGCTCTCATCCAAAAAATGGAAGCCAATCTGGTGGTCCCCTGCCATAAACAAACTTTACAACAAAAGGAAGAAACTGTTGCAGAAAAGAGGAAAATCCCAGGATGCAAAACACTCCCTTACCAGCCTCGGTAAGAAACTGAGATCCCTCATAAAACCCTCCAAAGTTAGTTACAAAAATAAAATTGCCAAAGATTCCAAAGACAACCACAAGGCATTCTATAACTATGTCATGAATCTAAATGGCAATGCTCAGATCTGCTCTGAACTAAAACAAAATGGCATTAAATATACTGATCCCAAGGATATTGCCAATATCCTGGCAGATCGATTTCAGTGCCAACACCCCCCCCCCTAAATGTCCCATCTCAATACTGGAAGATTGCCAAATTCCGGTAATAATGGCCACATAGGTAAAAAATGCACTCTCCAAAGCTAAGAATACAGCATCCATGGGACCAGATGACATCCTGGGCTGTGTACTACATGAACTACAATATGAACTGGCACCTCACCTAAGTGTCATGTTTAATCATAGCCTCACATCAGGTTTCGTGCCCACTGAGTGGCACAGAGCTACAGTTATCCCACTCCACAAGGGGGGATCCAACTTGGATCCCGGAAACTACCATCCTATCAGTCTGATGAGCCTTATCTGCAAGGCCATGGAGCGTATTATCATGGAACCTATAAACAAAGACAATGGCAACTTTCAAACACTGGACCCCACCCAGTTTGGGTTCGTGAAGGGCCGATCTTGTCTCCTGAACCTGATTGACTTCTTTGAATCAGTCTCCAGAGTCATGGACAAGGGTAAGGTGGTCCACACAGCCTATCTAGACCTTGCCAAAGCCTTTGACACCATCCCCCACTCTGGAATCATAGATAAACTTACTAAGCTGGGCAGTGATCCCTATATCACCCAATGGGTTGCTAACTGGCTTACTGATAGAACCCACACTGTAAAAGTAGCCGACTCCAAATGCAGCTCCAGACAAGTGACAAGTGGAGTACCTCAGGGTTCAGTCCTGGGACTGCTCTTGTTTGGCAGGTATTTCTCTGAAGTACAGGCCAACACTAAGGGACTCTGGCTAACAAAGTTCGCAGATGACTGCAAACTGGCAGCCATTATTGAATCTCTAAATGATGTGGATACTCTACAAAAGGGCCTTACAGAAACAGATGCTTGGTGCCAGAGCCATGACCTCAAGTTCAATGCCAAGAAATGTATAGTTATCCCCTTTAGGAAAAAAACATGTACTCATGAATTACCATGTAGGTGGAAGTACACTAAACACCGAAAGTGTGATAAGAGACTTAGGGACACAGGTGGACAGTGGTCTCACCTTCGATAACCACATCACCACAACAGTCAGGAAATCCTTCTATGTGGCACACCTCATCACTAAGGGCTTTTCATCCAGAAAAAAGGAGGTCATTGTCCCACTGTACTCATCCCTCATTAGACCCATTATAGAATAGAATGCCTGTTTGGTATGTACCTCTCAAGACATCTGCAACAACTGGAAAGGCCGCAGAAATACCTCACTAAAAGAATCACAGGCCTAAAGCAGATGCCCTACGCTGACCACCTTAAAAAACACCAGCTATACTCTATCGCATATCGTCTACTCAGAGGCAATCTCTGCTTAACATACAAGGCCATGTCAAACCCAGAGCTTTTGGACATGCTACACTTAAAGAAATCCCATTCCCTCAGAGCCACACACTCCAGGGATCTAAACCTTGTCATCACAATAAACAATACATGCTGGAGGGATAGGTTCCTGACCGACAGACTCCCCAGACTCTGGAATAGATTGCCCATACATGTCAAGCAGAGTGCCTCTTTGGCCTTCTTCAAAAGGAACCTTGATGACTGGATGGGAGAAAGGAAATTCACCCCGGGGATCACTTCAGTCACCCTGCTAGACAGGGGTCCAGGGAAGTAAATACTGTGGGAAGAAATAGCCAGGGAATTGTTATGGCTAGGCTTGTATAGGCCCTAGGGCTGATAGCCTAGTACCAACCTATGAACCTATGAAACTTAAAGCACACAGGACGAAACTGAGTATATAAGACAGTTGTAATGGCAAGAAAGAGGGGAATCAGAAGAAGCTGAGAACTGAGATATAATGAAAAATAATGGAACAGATTAACAGCTTCAGGTACTTGCTAGGGGTGATAGAGAAGAAAGTAAGTCTGAATGAGGAGGTCAAAGAATCTGAGGGGCTGCAGCCAGGTGGTGCAGTGTCAGCATATGATAGAAGAATGACAAAGAAGCTAACAACTAAATTGTATAAAACAGTGGTGTGACCAGTCAAAATGTAGGGTACAGGAAACCTAGGCAGTGAAGAAAGACCATTTGAGGAAGCTAGAGGTGAACTGCCTGAAATGAGTTGTAGAATGCACACAGTGGGACAGATGAAGTAGCTCTAACTGCAGACAAAGACAAAGAAAACCAGGTGGTTTGGGCAAGTGAGCAGAAAAGCAGAAAACAATCCAGTGAAGAAGATTTGGGACAGACAGGAAGAAGGAAAGAGGAAATGAAGGCATTCACCATAAAGATGGACTGATTGTGTGAGAGAAGATCTGTGGCAGTTAGGCATGACAGTCAAAAAAGGACTCAAGTCTCTCAACAGGAGGCTCTGTTATGACTCTGTCATAGTCCATGTTGGTGTTAACAACTTGAGCACCGCCCTGGACTATATGAAGAGAGACATGATCGAGCTCGCTGAATATGTGTCCCAGGCAGGTATGCCCTAGCCTTTAGCAGCATTCTATCGTCACCCAGAATGATGCCTCTATACAAACAGAAAAGGATTGACTTTAACAATTGGCTTAGTTTTTGGTGTCATTCCAGGGAGATCCAGTACCTGACAGCCTGAGAATATATGATCGAAAGAACACGATGCTTTGCTAGAGATGGCCTGCATTTGTCTCACTTGGGCTTCAGGCTTCTGGCAAAGGCCCTTGCATCCCCCATAGTGCCTTTTTTAGGAAAAGTCATGAGGTCAATACTACCAAAATAAAAATTTCAACAAAATGCCAATTAAAGATCATGCTACTAAATGCTAGGAGTCTAAACATGAAACTGCACTCATTGCACGCATTCATAACCCTGGAAGATGCTGACATTTGTGCAGTCAGAGAAACCTGGTTCAAAGCTGTGGAGAGCACCCCATCTTTACCTGTTTACTCATCCTATCACACATTCAGACCTCAAACTGTGGGCAGCAAAACCAAAGGAGGTGGAGTTTCAATATATATTAAAGACACACACACCTCCAGGCTGGTCAAACATTATAACGCACAGGAGACAATCCAGGTGCAGTTAACCATTGACAAGACCCCTATTCAAATTATAGCTAGCTAGAGGCCCCCAAATTTGACTCAAGATGCCTACTCCACCTATCTGGACCTCTTCAAATCTATCAAGATTCAACCCTTTACCCTGATCCTGGGTGACTTTAATTACCCAAACATATATTGGAAAACTACTCATGCCAGAGAACAAATGCCCAGAGATTCCTCGATTTTATCAATGCAAATGCCTTGGAACAGCTATTGATACCTCCACAAGAGGTGATAATATCTTGGACTTGATATTAACCAACATGAGTAACCACTGCAGCACCCCTACAGTATCATCTTCCCTGGCAAAATTTGACCATAAAGCGGTCACTTTCGAAGTCACCATCTCCCCTGACCCCCCCCCCCCTCTAGCGAGGGTCAAACAAAAAAACTTCTCCAAAACTGATTACAACCTCCTGAGGGATGGTATAAACAGCTTCACAGCCACCTCCCTCACTGTAGGAACTAGCACTAATGTCCAAATCTACACCAAAGTGTCTGACCAAGTTTGCAGATGACTGCGCAGTCCTCAATTCCCCAAGTGATGTAGATGCCCTCCAAGAGGGTCTCACCCACACAAATGACTGGTGCCAGAAACATGGGCTCAAGCTGAATGCCAAAAATGCATCATCATCCCCTTTGGGGAGAATGACATCCCCACATATTATCACATTAATAACAATGTCCTAAGTATACAGTCAGTGGTAAGGGATTTGGGTACCCAGGTTGATAGCAACCTGACTTTTGACCACCATGTTGTTTCCATTGTACGGAAAGCTTTCTACATGGCCCACCTCATAAGTAAGGGTATCTCATCCAGGGACAAAGAGGTCATAATGTCCCTGTATTCTTTCTTATAAGGCCAATTACTGTGTACAATGCCCCCTTCACATGTACCTCGCAAAGCACATGCAGCACATGGAAAGACCACAGAGGTTCCTCACCAGTAGAATCCAGGGCCTCAAACACCTACTCTACACAGATGGGCTAAAAGCTCTATCCCTCTACTCAGTTTTATACAGACCCCAGAGGAGTGACCTCTGTTTGGCATATAAAGCAATCTCAGACTGTGCCTTTATGGGACTGCTGCATATCCCAAGTCAGGCTCCACTCAAGCAACCTGTACATCTGACCATAACCTAGTCTGTGATATCAATAGGACTTGTTGGCAGGACAGATTTGTACCCCAGAGACTCCCCATCTGTGGAACAGACTCCCTCTCCACGTCAAGCACAGTACCTCATTATCCCTTTTTAAGTACAACCTGGATAACTGGATGTGAAAGAGAAAATACACCCCTGGGATTCCATCTGTGTCCCTGGACAGTGGCTTGGGTGCTGACTTGTCTAAACATAGGCTAAACCCTTGGCTAGGCTTATAACAGCCTCAGGGCCTATAGCCTAATAACCTCCTATGATCCTATGATCCTATTGAATTGAGAGGAATAACGACAGTTGACACAATGCCTTGAACCCATGTAGAAAATGGAAAAAATTGAGTTAATGATAGTTTTATATATAAAAAAAGTTTATATATATATATATATATATATATATATATATATATATATATATATATATGTGTGTGTGTGTATGTATGTATGTATGTATGTATAGATATAGACATACACATGGGATACATTCAGCATGTTGAACATTCTGAATATTTTATCCCAGAACACCGACCTCAGCAGATTAAAACTCAAAAAAAGACACGTGGCTTACGTAGCAGTTTTAACGGCGGGAATAATTTCTTGTCCAAGTTCACAGTAGAATGAGGACTGGGCTTTTGCCTTTTCCTCACTGTTGCATGGTCTTGGAGTTGGTATATATATAAGTGACACACACACACACAGACATATATCTATCTATATATATATATATATATATATATATATATATATATATATATATATATATATCCCCTTCAGAAGCTCTAAGTCTCAAAACTTCACACTTCAAATGGCCAAGACCATAAGATCAAAGTTTTGAAACTTTGAACATTTTTAATGGCGATCGCTTACAAAGCAGAATAGGATATTTACCATTTTCCTCACTGAAGTGTGATCTCAGAGTTGGTATATTTATTTAGCAGTGGGTGTGGGGGGTGCAGGAGGGCTTGCCCCATGAAAAAACATAAAAAATGTTTTTCTGTTTTTATTTTTTTACTTCATTTTCCAAGTTTCAAAACTTTGACAGTTTGAAGTTTGTTTGAAGTTTTGAAACTTTGAGCTTTTAAAGTAGATTGATATATATATATATATATATATATATATATATATATATATATATATGTATGTGTGTGTGTGTGTGTGTGTGTGTGTATGTTTTGTGTGTGCATGTGTGGGTATCAGTAAAATATACATGAAGTAATATCTGTTGAACTATATATCTATCTAAAGATCTCTCTTTTGCTGAGAGATATAAATATGCTGCTGTCCATCCAATGTATTATTATACTGGACAGGTCAGATTGCATGTTATGTATTGATATAGGTCCAGTATGGTACTCTCAATTGTAATGCAGTTGAATTAATCAGTGGAATATCACATACAGTGTCATGTTTACTTCTGTGTCATGAATAGTGTTTAGTGTTGTTGTGTTAAGCTGTGGTATCCACTGGAACCACTGGAAACACTGAACATGTATGCAAATGCAACAAGTACAGTTATGCTGAGGGTTCATTAATTATGTGCTACATAGGTTTGAATAGCTGTAAATATTTTTATTCCAGAAAGTTCTGTTCTGCAAACTATGCCTCATTTATGAATAGTTGAGCTCATAAGTATCTGCATGTTTTGCCAACAAAGTTCTACATCTGTAGCAGCAGAGATATGCACATCGATATGGAATATGTTGGGTATATTAAAAAAGTAGTTATGCCTCCATGTATTTGACAAGAAAACAATATGTGCAAGAGCAGCATATGCATCTTACCTGCATCTGCAGGGATTTGTTAATATAATTATATAAATGCCACATCACTGATAAGGAGATATGTCTGTGCCTCACCTCTGCTGGTGGTACTGCTACTGTGTTATCATTTAGCTGTAGGTTTTCATACGTTTGGAGATTCCACAAGTTTCCTTTCATTTTGTGGAGAATATCTTAAAATAGCAACTGAGGTTATTCCATAGCCAGTTTCAATTCTGGTATATCAATCCATGTCTGAAAATAAAGTCCTCTGTCTATAGAAAAAAATCATTCATTATTCCACTGTATAAGCGTGGAAGCAGTAAAGATCTTTCAAACTACAGGCTAATTGAAATTTTATCTCCCCTGCCACAAATATTACAAAAATCTTTTTGTATGCAACTTCTCAACTATCTAGGGCTTGTAAGGGCCCTAGAAGTTGTTAGCCTAGTTAACAACATATGAACCTATAACAGATAACCAGTTTCTGTCTTCAGCCAAACACAGCTTCTGGCCTCATCACAGCACAACTATTGTTATATATGACTGCCTCTGAACGTTTTAACTACAATATTAACATTTTCTGCCCTCTCTAGTTCCTTCCTTCACCTCCATTTCTTTGAATTTCTAAGCACTAATCACATGATATATTATCTGTTTGACAAACCCACTAGTGCAGCTCTTCAAATGCTGAATGTTCAGCATCTATTAATGCATGTTATACTTTAATAATTGTCTTTATTTTCATATGAATGCAAACTAATTAGGAAAGATATTTGTTTATTTATTTTTTTATTTATTTAACATTTGTTTACTGGAAAAGTCTGACTGGGACAGAGCCCATTTTCAGCGGAGGCCCAGGGAGAAACACTCCAGACACATCTTTGGAATAGAACTATATCACTTTATCAAGTGACTGTTCAGTGAATAGCCATTCATTGAACCTCTGTTTATCAAAGCCGCTATTCATCCAATGGCAAATTTTTGCTAGGGCCAACCAGCAGTTGGCCACCATCTGGCATTTCTCCTTTCCCCCACTACAGTGCGATCTCAGAGTTGGTATATTTAGTTGGGGGGTGTGGGGGGATGGGAGTGTAGCCCCGCAGCTTAGTAGTTTTTAAATTTTAGGGTTTTTTTATGGTGGCTTTGTTGGCCTACTATTAGTTTGCCCTTGTTAAAATTTGTCATTTGATGAATAGAGGCTTCGATAAACAGAGGTTCGATGAATGGCTATTTGCTGAATAGCCATTTGAAAAATTGATATAGACCCCTTTGTAATGTGGGAGGAAACTGGAGCACCCAGTAGGAACCCATGTGAACTCAGGGAGGACATGCAGACTCCACACAGAAGGCACATCATCCGAGAATCGAAATTGAGAACCTTTTGCTGTGATGCGACAATGCTAACTATTGCACCACTGTACTGATGTAGGTATGTGTAATTGTTAATGTATATTACTAAATGTCTGTTAATGTATATTACTGAATGTCTCCCTATGATTCAATAAACTCCTAGGAAAGCCTACACGGAGTTTACATGTTGCAGTGGTGCACAGCGAGTGGCAGCATATTAATGTTGCTCACTGCATCTAAGTGAGGTTTCACAGCTGGCAATAGTGCTGCTGTCCAGGAAACCATATAATGATTGTGTATAGTAATTCTGTTGAAAGAAGAGCACCTACGGTCCGCAGTTTTACACAGAATGCCATAGTGATCACCACTGCTTCACAGATAGCTCTCAGTCTGTTAGTTCAACACACCTGCACAAAGGCTGACACAATGCAGGGACAATTAACTAGAAATAAGAACATATTTGACATAGTTGTTGTATACAGATGTGGTACAATGAAACTCAAACATACCTCTCAACCTCTTAGAGCAAAAATTTGGACAAAGCAGTAAATAGTGGGGAAGAAAGGGTAAAAAACAAGGACAGAGTCTAATATTGCTCTTACAAATCTAGAAAGTTGATAGAACAATAGATTTTACAGTAGCATGAATTTTCTGAAGAGCATGAAGTTTGAAACTCAAATGTCTGCTATTATTTTCTGATACCAGTCTGCAATGACCGCAAAGACATGTCAATGATTTGCCAGAAAACTAAAATGTTATGAGGAAAAGATCAAAAATATGAGACAAAAACTGGACATTCTGCACAAATTAGGACAGTTGAGAGGTATGAACTAAAATGTATGTAATATTGAGTCACATCAGTCCTGACATCATCCCAGTGATATGGGAGAAAGCTACAAATTTGATAAGGAAAACATCAGGACATCCTGGAAATATCTGGACAGTTGAGAGGTATGAATGTGAAGTATATGGTCCAAATGCAGTGCAGGACAGTGTATCTACAATGCAGCAAATTGTCATATCCCATTCCTGGCATTTTGTACTGAAGCTGTGTAAATGATCTGTAATGGGACATGGACTGCCATGTAAAATGAAGACTCAGGGGAAGTGTGTGTATTGAATAGGGACACATGGATGAATTGTAGGAATGAACATGGGAAAAGAGGGCAGGTGAAACAACTTAATGTACAGCAGATAAGGGCATGTTGATGGAAGATGGCTGTAGCAGCAACAACAAGCACATATCCATATGGTACAGTATGGACTGTACATTAAAAATGTGTTGTCTGTGACTGTCACACAAGGTGACATAACAATGGGTTGGATGTCTGTGTGAGAATCATCCTTACATGAATAATGCAGAGGACATCTATCAAGGATCTGACATACAGTTGGGGTAGGGTGCATATTGTGAATCTGTGCAAACTGATATGCCTGAATGTAAGTGTACTTTCAGCAGAGGTCTCCAGCAAGGTGGGCACAGGTAAAGGCTCACAGAAAATATTATAAGGACCAACCACAATCATGGACAATATCAGAATAATATCACCAGTAATACCATGCTCTGATATAACATATGTGATTTAGAGTGATAAGAGATGAGTCTGCACACACACACACACACACACACACACACACACACACACACACACACAAACACACACACACACACTTGAACAATTATTATAATACATCCACACTCTATGAGGGTAACCACATACACTGTCCTGGCACTGTAACATTTACTGGAAGTGTTAGGAGGGAACTGCTATGGTGGCCTAATGGTTAAGGTATTTGTCTTACAAACACAAGGTGCAAGGTTTGAGTCTCACAAGGGATAATTGGCTAGGCTTAAAATGTCTCGCAAGGGCAGTTAGCCTAGTACTAATCTATGAACCTATGGACCTATACCTGTATGCAACATTATAAGCAATACAGGCTAGCTGACTGGTGTGCATGGCACACACACACACATATGTATATATATATATATATATATATATATATATATGGCACAGTCCGCACTGTCACTAATGATATACATGCCACAGTCCACACTGTCACTAATGATATACATGCCATTAATGTTGAGAAGCACCTATGTATGTAATGTGTGCAAAGCAGAACAGGTAGCACACATGCATCTGGTGTAACAACTTGATTGGTGTTCTGAACAATTGGTCAGTCACGTATATTCCACAAAAAGAATACCTAGGTATGGCTAATAAGATGTGTGATAGCTCACTGTGAAGGATGGATTATGACGGTATTATAGCCTCTGATGTGGATGTTCTTTACATACCCAGTACTTGTGTTACATTCAAGGGAGTAGTCAGCACTGTGACCACATGCTGGTGGATGTTCCTCTTAATGTGTACCCCAGGACATGGGTCACATACCTACTGGTCTGATTATAGGGTATGATGTCTACATTACACTTGGGTTGTTTGTTTGTGTGCCTGACTTAACAAATCCCGCCATGTTTTCTTGTCAATGCAGGTGTTGTCATGGCTGTGACAGCAATAATTGGTATGTATTGATACTGTCTGTATTATACTAATATCACTGTTATAGTCAATGATTGTCCACAGTCTGTAGGCCTTCAGGCAGCTGTTTGGACCCAGGATGTGTATGTCATCTGTGATGTCCATAACTTAAATAACGGACAGGAAAGGGCCTAGCAGACAGCCCTGATGTATGGACTTGATCACTGGACCTGAGGGATAGGTCACTTCACTCATTTCAGCACAGTGAGATGGCACATATGTAATACACTGGTATACTCAGTTGGTGATATGGCTGTTTATGGCCACATATGACAGTGTTGATTGAATACCTCAGTGCGGATTTCTGTCAAATGCCTTGACCTGGTCAAGTTCCACAAGATGATACTTTTGTCATCATGCATGCCCTTGATGACCTCTCTGAGGATATCTATCAGATGTAGCAGACATGATTTAGCATTAATGACTCACACAGGTCTGTGGCACACACCTGAAATATTACTAGTGTCCATTTAGAAGGGGTCTATGATGACATGTTGGTCTACTTCACAGATGAAGAGAGTCAGGATGTCTGTATACATGCACGCATCATGTGCAGTCCCCCCAACTCAGATGGGTGTATGTTGATGCACACCCTTGTATGGGAACATAGCCCACGTAGAGTGTGTGTTGAAGTGCAGATTTCACTGTATCAAGAAGGTGTATCTCCTGAGTCATGCCATAAGTGATCTGTGATGTTGTCACAGCCCAGTGATTCCTTGAGATAGGCCTGTCTGAAGGTAAGACAGTGCATACTGCCTATCATGATCTGGCCTAAGGTTTTGACACAATCCCTCATGCAGGTATCATTGAGAAACCCTCCCAGCTGGGGATTAATCCCTATGTCACTAGATGGGTAACCAACTGGCTCACTGATAGAACACATACTGTGAAAGTTGGTGAATCAACCTGTACCAGTAGAGCTGTCACCATTGGCAAGCCTCAGGGATCTGTGCTTGTCCCTTCACCATTATGAACTCTATTTCTCAACAGTTCAAGCTCAAGTGTATGGCCTTTGGCTTACCAAGTTTGCTGATTCTTGCATATCAGGTGCAATCATTGAGTCCACCAATGATGATAACATAGTACAGGAGGAGGTAACACAGACAAATGATTGGTGACAAAGGTACACAGTCTACAAATTAATGCAGAAATGTGTCTTTTTTATGTTGTTCATCTGAAAAGTGGAATTCCATGTTAATCGCAGCATTGACAACAGTCCTGCTATGCTGAAACCCAATAATGCAAGCAATCTGAGCTTCAACTACCAAATGTCCACACTTGTATTGAAAGCCTATGTTGTCCACATCATAAGTCATGCCATCGATTTGCAGATCTCCAGCATTTGAAATAGGACAGGGACTGAGACTGCTCTGTCAGCCAGGCATAGGTCACCTCTCAGCAGCATGCATGATGCTAAGTACAGTGACAGGCCTTTCATTCCTTCCATGTATGTTGTTTGGGGGCCATAGATTCTCCAAGTCAAAATCCTCTGTGTTTTCTCCAATTGCTGCAGGTGTCTGATGAGGTACAGTTAGAAGGGAGCATTGTACTCAATTAGTGGTCTGATAAGGGTGGAGTACAGCAGAGCTATTACCCACCCCCGGTCTTGAATGTGATGTCAATATGTATGATGTGCTCACTGCAGATTGTGTGTGTCACCACTATGGGTACATAGTGATGAAGGTGCAGATTGCTATCAGCATGTGTTTCTTTGCTATTAACATGTGTTCCTAAGTCAAACAACACTATGTTTGAGCTGGGGGGGGGGGTGCTATGTATATCATAATTAGCAGGGTACTTCATTGACAAAGGGGACGATGAGACATTGTTTGCTTTAAGGTTCAGTTTGTGAGTTTGGTACCAATCAAATAAAAAAGCAATCATCCCTTTCTATAATATGTTACCATCATTGGGAGACTCTGTATGAGTGCATCCAGTTAACAGTCATCTGCAGATTTGGTAAACCACAGGTCATCGGGTCTATATTACCACATCGAAAAAGCCATTAATTGAACACCTTTATAACTGAAAATGTGGCTAATAGAACTCACTTTTGTCGGGGGCTGCTCCCTCCAATTATATATAACAATTCTGAGATCGCACTACAGTGAGGAAAGGGCAAATTTTTCGATCTTCACTGTACCGCAATCTCATAACACACAGTTCTTTTATCGGCATTTTTGGTTATAAAGCCATTCGATTAATGGCTTTTTCAATGTGGTAATATAGACCCCAGGTCATCTACTGTTGCCTGTGCTTCAGGGAAGTAGTTTCCAAACAGCTGAGAGCCCAGCACAGATCCTTGCGGTATACCATTGGTAAGTGGGCTAGTGGTGGAACTGCAGTCCCCAACTTTGAGAATGTGTGTACTGTTGGTGAGCCAATTGGCTATCCATCTAGTACTGTATGGTCTAATTCCCAAATGGGAGATCATCAATATGAGACATGAATGGGGGGATAGTGTCAAAGGCCTTGGATAACTCAACATAGGTAGTATGTCATGTTATCTCTCATCCAGGTCTTTGGGATCAGTATCAAAGAATTTCACAAGGTTCAATAAGCAAGATATACCCTTGACAAAAACAGAATGGGTCAGGTCAAATGTGTTGAAGGTCACCTGTATCCCTGTGGTTAGGATCCATGCTGATTCCTTAAAATTAAAAAGAAAATTATGTATTTTGTTACAGAGTATACTATTTTTGCTGATATTATTTCTAATATTGTGAATACTATTGGGACGTTTTATTTAAAGATAAGAACTTAGTTGGGTTGCTCCCTGATAAATTATGTTTTTCTTATAAGAGGAGCCGTAATGTGAAGGACATGTTGGTTCATAGTTATGATAGCACACTAGTTCTATATAGGAACATGTGTGTGGGCGAAGCTTGTACTATTCATTGTAAGCATTGTTCTGGTTGTACACATGTAGTTCAGTTTTTTGACAGAATTAATTATGTGATTTATACACCTAAGGAGTTGTATAGTTGCAGTACAGAAGGGGTAGTATATGCCCTGAAGTGCCCATGTAATCTTTTTTACATAGGAGAAACAAAAAGTGCATTTACAACTAGGCTTTTAGAACATCTGAGGGCCATAAGAAACCAAATGGTAGACAATTCAGTTGCCATGCACTTTTCTTTGTGCCATAATGGGAATGAAAAACCTCTTCAGGGTACCATATTAGAAAAGGTGAACGTTTTTTTTATGGATAGTGACTTAAAACAGAAGTTACTTTTTGATGAGTTTATGTATTTGAAATATGGTACTCTGACCTCTAATGGTCTAAATTTAGAATGCAGTTGGAAAGTGTTTTTATAAATTATAGGGTTCTTGAAGTGAATTGTTTTATTTTAGGTGATTTTTTTATTTGATTGTTTAATTGAATCATTTTTATTGGTGGACTTTTTAATGCAGTGATGTATTTAACAGTTTGCTGGTGTTGTGCTTTTTGACTCTTAAAAGGCCTTTTTGCTGGAGCTTGCATTGGTTTTTGTATGTTTTGCATTAAGGTTTGGGTCTTTTTGACTGGCCTTGGCCGTTATTCAGTACCTTTCTGCCTGTGTCATTTTGTGATATTGGATTTCATGGCCAGTAATCCTTTGCTTAATATCCCTCATATTTTTCGAGATGAGGGTGTTGATGCCACACAGAGAACTATGGAACAGTATATGCTGCTGTCTGAAGAAAAGGTTACAGACTCTAGAGACAGTAACTCTAGAAACAGAGTGTTCCTTTACATGCCTGGAAAAGGCTTTTGGAAGATGGTCGTAATTTGACAATGATGGATCCTTTTGCATCAGTGGGACAGAGACCAGATGAACATCTTTCTGCTGAGGTAAAATGACTTTAGATAGATTGGAGCATTTATTGCATAAAGAAACCTCAGTTTTTTTATAATTTGGCTAGCTTAAAAAGATATAGGGCAGGATTCACGAAGCCTCCGTGTAAGAGTTATAACTCTTACACGGAGGCTGCAGTTAAACGGAGTGATGTCAGCATGCTTTGCATATTCATGAGAGCATGCTGAATCACACCTAAGGCTAACACGGTCCGTGTAAGACAGTAGGGGGCGTGTCCGTAGGCCGAGCCCTGTAAGCGGACACGCCCCCAGAAGAGTAAAAGTGCCCAAAGTAAACACCCACGACAGAGTCCACGGAAATGTGAATAAACACAACACATGCCCCCACAGACTATGAACAGAAAATATATAAATAAACATGTTATATATTTTTTTTAAATTGTAAAAATGTTTAACCGTAAGTGCGCTCGTTTGCGCGGGCGTGCCCGTAGCACAGCTACAGTTAGCAGTAAGTGGGAAAGCATATAAGAACTAAATATGCAAAGTAAGCCAAGAAGCAATAGCGTAGCGGTAGAGATGTTGGCTGAAGAGCAGGCATTCATGGGTCGAGCCCCCACAACACCAATTTTTATTTTTAGCAAAATAAGCACGAAACAAGTCCCTGACAAATATGTACACATAAAACCACATTTTATGTAAAATGTAATGGAATAGCCCATTTATATTGAAGAAATGTGAGGTAACAAAAGAATAAAAAATGCCAGATGTGCCCATAGCTGAGCTGCAGTTTAACAGGGTGAGTGCATCTGCCCGTATGTGAGCAGTGGTTTAACTGGTGCAAAATGAGTGCCCGTAGCTGAGCAGTGGTTTAACACGCTGAATCTAAGTGCCCCTAGCTGAGCTGAGCGTAATATGCGTGCCGATAGCCAAATGAGGCTTAAACCAGCGTACGCTGTTTGCGCGGGGCTGCCAACCGCGCAAACAAGCTAACCGATGGGCAACGTTGAGCAAGCCGTATCAAAACTGCCTTTACACAGACACACCCCTCAGCATGTCTAGACAGTCATGAAAAATAAAAAGTAGTGGCCAGGTTCGAACCCAGGATTCTATACACCATAGTCAAGGTACCAAACCACTAAGCCATGACAGCAGTACCTATAAATGCAATAATAGCTAATATATAGGAATGAATACAAACTGGAGCATGACAATGCAGGTTTACTGAAGTTGATACAATTCCAAAATGGCCAATCACAGATATGTGCGGGAAAAACGGACTATATAAGCCCCATAGGCGGGAATACACAGCATAAACGATTGTAGAACTGAACTGCAGGCAGAATGACAGGAGTAGGAGAGGGTAGTTGCTTTCGAGCACAGAGGTGGGGCGTTGAGGAGTCCAGGTACATGGTCTGGCTCCTAGTCCACAATCATGAGGCCCAACTCATGCAGGGCCAGGTCCTCTGGGGAGCATACAGGGCTGAGGCGTGGGACCGGTTGGCTCATGATCTCACCAGTGCCACAGGGATTCCAAGGACTGGTGAGCAGGTCCGTCACAACCATGCGGACCTGAAGAGACACAAGCAGGACCAACTGAACCTTTGGATCCAGGAGGCCCAGCAAATGCCCAATGCCCCACTACTGAGTAAGTTACATTTAATTATGTATGTAAGAAATTAAACTAGCTGATATTATGGAGATGTGTATTCCAATATTACTTCATTTATATTGCAGCTGCAGGTGTCCATTCTGCGAACCGCAGAGCCTATGGCAATAGGCTGGTGCAGTTGCGCCACCAGGCAGGTCAGTAATCCACTGCCAGTAACTGTAAAGAAATATAAAAGTATGACAGTCAGCAAAAGAGTGCAGTGTAGTCACTAAGGAATAAAATGTGCAAGTAACAGTGTGAAAGTGTCTGCAAGTATTGCTTGATTACAAAAGTGTGTTTCAGCCTGTAAGCCAAACAGAAAAATGAAAATGTCTGACATAAATTCTGAAATAAAAATGCTCCACCTGTAAGAAAATAGTACACAACCTGCAGCAGGCTGAAAAGTATAGCTGCAGAAGATGATGAAATCACATGTGTGAAATATATCCCTGTTGAAATACTGAAACATGACAGAAGTGAGACTGCTGGAAAGGATTGTAATAACTACAGGTAAAACATGTCAATAAAGCCTAGAAGTAAGTACCATCCTGAATAGTAAAATGAAAACAAGTGAGAGAGTGTGATAAAGTGTCATGAATCCAGCAATACAGTAGTAATAACCCCTGAATAAAGTATACTGCAGTCAAGACAGAATGAAATGCATGTGAGAATCAAAACCAAACAGCGAAATCTGTTCAAAGTGTTGCTGCATCTGAAATGTGTATCCCAAAATCTGGATATGTTGCTCTCAGTCTGCAATATGCAGATAGTATGATTGTCTGATATACCAAACATCCACACTTGTCTACAGCTATATAACACAAATGTAGCAGGATGATGTAGCTGAACAAAGCTAGATATGAATGTGTATAAAGAACAATAAAATGTATATTGATGTTGCAGTAACAGTCCTATCACCAAGTTGAAATAGTTATCATGTAGGAAACTGTAGTTAGAACAGTAGTGTGTATATATCTGTAGCTATTAGAAATGTACAGCATATGGATTGGTATTTGAAGGTGTTAATATTATTTTCTTCACCCCACCCTATAGCCACATATAACCCATTCCACGTGAAAATGGTATGTGCAATCACAATTAACACCCCTGGACGTTTGTCCTGTTGGGTCATATATATTTGCATGTCCGTTGATGCATCTGCCCTGTTTATACATCCAAACCTGATGGCCTGTTTCCATCAATTAACCCTGCATGTTGTTGGGCTCTGTATTGCTGTTCAAATTATGCATGTATTATGCACGCTGTTCAATGGTGTGAATATCTGGGTGTTTGGTTAATGGGAATACTAATGCATGCTGTTATAACTAATTGTGAATGGTATTATATGTCACTAACCCAAACTGTCATGACATAATGCAAAACATAGGACGACAGGGAAGGTGGGTTCCAGCGGACCCACCTCTCCCACCTCAGCTGGTGAGTGCACCTGGCACTAGTGCCGAGTCTGGACCCTCCTCCGGTGGCCCTGTGCCACCTGCGGATGGAAGCGCTGCAGGGGATGGGGGCTCGCCCCCCCTCTGCAAGTGTGGCCGGAGGAGAACCACCACTCACCCTCCGTAGCGTCTGGACTGTGTGCGTAGGGAGATTCGGGACTCTGTTCTCGAGCCCCTACACCAGCTTGAGGCACGGGTGGCACAACTTATGGGCATGCCTGTTGCCCAGCCTACACAGCCCCCAGCACAGCCCCGTCCTGGGCAGTGAAGGAACAGTGGCAACTGCCTATGGGTGGGGATATCAGTTCCACTGTTGCCATCTGTGGGCTCATGAGCTCTGGATATCCAAACCTCCGTCCCCGTCAATTGTGTAACCCCCCCACATGTGTCATACACCGCCCCTGTATGCGTCTTGTTTGTCTTGTCTGTTTACCTATCCAACCTACCTCCCCAGCTGTACCGACTTCCTTCACCTGACATACCACTCTCTCCAGAAAAAAAAAAAAAAGGGGCACTCTGTACCCACAAAAAAATTACGCCCCATACATAGCTGCCCATTCCGCACATATGTCTACCAGACATGGAAACTATCAATTACAATTGGCTGTACAACAAGTATTACTGTTGTCCTTACACCTCTCTCAGGGGTGGAAGGTATCAAGTGTCACACCAAATTACAAACATATGCACAGCTGTTGCTGATGAAGGAATGGGCAGCTATGGGCCTTACCTATATCCCTCCTGCAAAACCCAAGATTGTTTCCCTACTGTCTTTCCCTCTTTGTGACCCCTTTTTCACCACTTTCCTGTCTCCCCATTTTCATTTCTTTCAAAGAAAATAGCGCGGGTGTGCGCAAGAGTAAGCATGTTTAAGCGGTTGTAAGCGGGTGTGCGCTTGTGTGCGCGGAGCTAAACGCCAGTGCGTATGCGTGAGCTCCGTGCAAACCAGCGCTAACCCAGTTACAACTGCTTAAAAGTGCCTTAGTCACTTTGATTGACAGGTCCTGTAGTCAGTTCAGAAGCAAAATAAAATCCCACTGGCAGTCCCGAACCCAGGACCTTGGAAACAGTAGGCTGCATGACTTACCACTAAGCCATGACTCTTATACAAGAACATTGTGCTAAAATAAATATATCATGTAATAGTAGGAATGAATGTAAAGGGAATATAGGATGTGTAGTACACAAAGCATGTCATTTAGAATTACTGTCAAAACTAGTGGATTTCCATAATAGTAGTGTGTGAACAGAAACAGCCATGCTAGTTGGTAGCTAGTAGGTAATAATGTCACTATAGCACCTTGCAAGCCACACACATACTCACAGCAGGATAATCACTGCCCATACCCCACAACCTCTTACAGGAACACAACCGGACCAAGTAATAAAATATGTGGAGTAAAGGCCCAAAACCAGGGACACATTACAAATAATGTTACAACAAACGCAGACAGTTCAGAGAGTAACAGGGTCTGCATTTTGTGGGATGTTTGGAAGGGTATGAAGTCTGAAACTTGAATGTTTGTCACTATATTCTGACTTGAGCCCAGAGTGATTTGCCAGAAAAAGCTGTGCATGAGATATTGACCAAAATATGAGGCAGAAATGTGGACAACCTGCAAATATTTGTACACATGAGAGGTCTGACACCACCATATTTAATAGTTAAGAGCCTAGACATAGCAACAGTGAATGACTTACAGGGATGCCCCACAGACTCCATGTGAAATGTACAAACAGTAGGCAGAAAGGTGTAACAACACATGCAATGGTAACTATGGAGTCATGAAAGTATTCACCACTTGCATGGCAGAATAAGTGTAGTAATACATATGCTCATGATAACCCACAGTCACAACTGCAGCATACCAGACAATTTAATGGGTGTACCCCACTGATATGTACCATTCCATGAGGCAGATAACAGATGAACCTGAGAGTCTCTGGGGCCTGCTCAGCAGCATACTCAAATACCCTAATAGATGTCAAGGCCCACACCATGGCCAGACCACACTGCATGCTGTAACACCCTAGCAGATACAGCAAGCATTCCAAGGTGTGAATGTACATGGAAAATAGGAAAGCTACAGCAGCACACTACAGTCAGGACACCTAGCAGGCATACAAGTAGTGACTGTAAAGGGCAAATATTGAAGCCTTAGCAACAAAGTGCAAGCAAAAGTGAAAGGAAAGCACACACACACATTAACAGTAGTAGTAGTTGTAGGTGTCAGTGTACATATATAGTTAGTACAGGAAACTGGAGAAATGAATGGAGGAATGTTAGTCTACAACACAGCTGGAAATATAAGAGAGATACCAACCTTTACACTCACAGAACATTGTCCACAGCATACCAGCATGGTCCCTGCCCTTAAAATCTGAAAGGGCTACGCCTATCTCACATACCTTTTTATAGCACTGTTCTGAAATCACAGTGAGAACTGCAATCAGTACACAACTGGCTGCATGCAATTAGCAAATGCTGGCTAACAATTGGTGCAGAGGCCATCACATGGGCATATGCAGATACCTACAAAAGTATGCTGTACTCCCAGTCCACACATGCAATACTTTCATTGCACCCTGAGGAGGACGTGAGAGACAGACAGACAGACAGAGAGAGAGAGAGAGAGACAGAGACAGAGAAAATTGAAATTAAGCAGACACAAACAAAACTGTTCAGCAACAGCCACCTGAAAGCTGACAACTGGGAAGTGGAGCAGCAGGACAGAAAACCAGACGGCAACACAAGCAGCTGTGACAAACACAGGTAATGTAAAGTAATACTATAAAGGTCTACATACTGTGAACCCTCCATATGTGTCATTGGTCTGTATCCATATGTATATGAAGATGTGTAAAGGCAGGGGACATACAGCAACTATCAGTGAAGGCTGTACATACATTTGTATGTGAGAGCATCTATGTGCACATATCAATGTAGGTTGACTGTAGGTTGTAGTGCAATGTACAAAGTAGGTTTCACAGTTATGTATGTTTAGCAGTATGTTAATGTGTGTATACAGTATGGTAGACAAACATGTTGATATACCTGTCTATCATATTGATACGTATGTATGTCAACATATGTATGTATGTATATATATATATATATATATATATATATATATATATATATATATATATATGCATATTTGTATACATACATAGAGAGAGATGTAGGAATACATAGACAGATGTAGATAGATAGAATATGTACAAACATATATATGTAATGCACACATACAGATATAGATATATGTAGATACATATACATAGACAGACTGATCTGACTATCTACAGGTATGACTGTATATGACGACCTCAACACACCCTGTCCCACCCCCTCTGTCACTCTCACCCTTTCTGTGTCCCCCACCTCTCCACATCTATAGCAATATATGTACATCAGTATATATATGTGTATATGTATACAGACATATATATATATATATATATATATATATATATATATATATATATATATATATATATACATATAGATATATCTATATACATACATATATATATATATATATATATATATATATATATATATATATATATATATAGAGAGAGAGAGATGTATATAAATTCTGAGTGAGGCACATGTGTACAGATGTATTGCAACAGGTGCCTGGTGACAAAGGCATGGAGTGAACACCAGTGTCAAAACCGGAGTACCATACCACATTTCAAATCACCTACACCAGTAACCACCAGATATGTGATTGGCTGCCCACCACTGCATGTGTCAGGGGTGAACAGGGTCATAAATGTGTACAATAGTGGCCGCAATGATATTCACAGTGGCACACTATTCCTGGAATACCTGCACATGGTATGTGTCACCAGATATGGTGTGTCAGCTATGGACATGTAGGTCGGTGTACCCCTCCACACCACATAATGGATGCCATGGTATGGACCTCACATGACAGCTACAGATATGGAGAAGGACACAGTGACATGTACAACACTGTGACAATGCACTCAAACACATTACCAATGCACAGTGACTGACAACACCACAGAGTACACATATACTACCCACATAGAGGTTACCACTCCCGGATTTACATACGTAAGTCACACCCATGACAGATGTCCAACAACCATAGTAACACCTCACACCATCCACAACCTAAATGACTGCTGTGTGTCATCCATGCCACTGCAATAGAGAGCACATGTGGAGGTAAACGTTCCTACCCACAGATAAGATATACCCTGCAATAAACCACACAGTGTTAAGAAGCAAGACTCCCCATGAGTACATGTCACACATACCCCTGCTGAATGTTAGTCAGATAGGTAATATGCCATATGAGTCACCCTGTGTAACTGTGTGACAGCAGCAGGTACCATCACACCACATGTCTCACAATGGTCAGGGTAGCAGAACAGTATGCTGCTGTAGTCCCAGGGGCAATATCATATTGTATGGTATTGTATTGTAATGTAATGTATTGTGTTGTATTGTATTGGTATGTTGAGGTGCCTCCTTCGTGGAATGGAACCACTGCTGCTGTGCGCCAGTGTACAGGTACATATCCTGTAGTCAGGCTAGTGTTACATAGCACTTCTATATGTGTGTTTAGCTCCTGTCAGAGTTTATGTAGCATGCAACTGGGGATACCATCAGGTCCCAGTCATGTTGTGTATTCTGCTTTCCTGAGGGCGACTCTCACCTGGACATCTGTGATGACAGGGAGGTTACAGTCAGCTGGGATAACTATGTCTTATTTTGGAGGAGAAGGCGGGGTGACACCTGCACTGAACCTGTCTGCCACAATGTTGTCAATATCTGTGGTGTCAGTGAAATATTTGTTGTTGTGTACTAACTATGGGCATAGAGGATAGATTCTGACCAGGTTGCTAACATAACTGAAGAAGGCCTTCTGGTTATCTGTAGTGTCCCTCTTGATTTCCCTCTCAAAGTTGCCCATGGATGTTTGTATGATGGAAAATAGATCCTTACTAGTGCTGCTCAGACATGCCCTCCCTTTATGGAATTATGCTCTGTCTTGCAGTAGCTTCCATCTTCTGTAATACAATCTGTCCATGGCTGGGGTCCACCAGACAGGATGCTGTCCCTTTGTGGAGAGTGTCTTGGTCATATATGGGATTGCATGATCCATGCATTCTCGGAGATGTCTGTAGAAAGCAATTGTGTAGGGGTCAGCATTGTGGGTTGTATCTGCCACTGGCCCAGTGGGCTGAAAGGATACCATGTCACTGTTACAAAGTGTAAAGTTTGCATCTGTAAAGTTATTCACTATAGTCGTTTGTGCTGGTGGTGATGTGGGATATGTATATCCAGGGCAATTAGTGTGTGGTCAGCTCACAGTAGTTGATGATGTAGGTCATACAGTACCTAGATACAAACCCCCAAAGTGAGGAGGTGCTCTTGACCTGAATCAGTGTTCTGACTGCTGGGGTTTGGTAGTATGTCGTATGGAGTGTGCCAGGTACTGTTGCACAGTTGCTGGCTGAGCACTGATACCTGGCCATTTACATGTGTATCCACCAATAGACAGACAGATGCTATATATGTGAGATATGTTGTATCATAACAGTCGAGTAGCATGTGTAGTATGTGTGCCAAATTCTGCTGACATATATTGCTGATATGAGGTTATTTTCTTTTTCAGGTACATGGCTCACCCGCGGAATCCCACTTACTCCACAGCTGAGGATGAAGAGATACACCAGAGCCTGGTGCAGGATTATGCAATACTCTTTTCCCACACCAGCCAGAATCAGCAGGAGAGGGCTGCACTGTGGCAAGACCTGGTCCGTCGGGTAAATGACATAGGCACGCATAATAGTACATATGAGCAGGTACGACATCACTGCAGTGATTTAATCAGAAATTTCCGTCAGCGTGCATCAGATATCCACAGGCAACAGGTCGCCACAGGTGGTGGGGTGGCTACACATTCCCCCACTCACCAGACTGGAGGGACTACTCATGAGTGTAGTGGGTCCAGTCCGCCAGCAACAACAACAGCAGCAGACATGCATTATGATGGAGGCTGGAGCCACGCAGCAGCAAGACAGTGAACGTGCAGGTAATATGCCATATGTATAGTTGACTGTTGTGTACACTGGTAGTTAATGCATGTGTGAGGTGTGTCCTTGGTTTGTAGCTGTCACCATAGTATTTAATGTGCAAGTGTGATATCCTCAATATTAGCAGCTGACCTGTGAAAGGCGACTGTTGTACTACTGACCTGTATCATACTCAGTAACAATGGCACAGTTCTGCCCACTGACATTAGTTTCTTCACGTCTGCAAGTCCCTCTGTTGTAACAGCAATGCAGCCTATCCATGCTGGTGAGTGTGTATTAACAATTCCTGTAATAGTCTTGATAGTAATAGTAATATTAGGCTCACTTAGTAGTGCTCTTTGTATGCATGTAGGTGTGTCTGTGTGTTGATATCATGCATACTGAGTACTGTACAATTGTGTGAAACTGTGTGCATGTGTGCATGTGTGCACCTGTGCATGTGTGCACCTGTGCATGTGCGCACCTGTGTGTGTGCGCACCTGTGCATGTGTGCATGTGTGCACCTGTGCATGTGTGCATGTGTGCATGTGTGCACCTGTGCATGTGTGCATGTGTGCATGTGCGCATGTGTGCATGTGTGCATGAGTGCACCTGTGCATGTGCGCACGTGTGCATGTGTGCATGTGCGCATGTGTGCACCTGTGCATGTGTGCACCTGTGCATGTGCACACATGTGCATGTGTGCAGGTGCGCATGTGTGCATGTGTGCATGTATGCATGTGTGCATGTGTGCATGTGTGCATGTGTGCATCACTGGTAATGTGTAGACATTGTAAACTGTGTTTCCTGTTTCCCTCCCACAGGTTCTGGTGCTGCTCTGGTGTCATGTAGCAGGGAACCTGAATCAGGTGCCATGGGTACTGATAATGATGACATCTGTGTAATGGCACAGGAAGGTATGCCAGGGTCCGCCATTGGTCAGCCGATTGACAGTACACAGCTGTCGACCCCATCAATGCGCACAGTTATCCTGCCAATGCACCCTTTGTCACCAATGTCCCTAGGTGATGGACAGCATACAGTGGGCATTGACCAGGGTAATGTGGTATCTGTGGCACATGCCTCCCCACACAGCAGCCATGGGCATGGCCCAGAGATGGTACCACACAGACAGATGTCCAGGGGTTCTCGTGGGAGCATCCGTGGGCGTACTGCCCCTGTCAGACGTGCCCACAGAGGTCTTACAACCTCAGCTATGTTTCGGGCTGTCATGCAGGCACAGTCACATATGGAACGGTACACCAGACAGGGTCTGAGGGAGCTGACAGCATGTCGCACAGCCATGACTGACAGTATGCGTGACATTGCGGCTGCCATCCGTGATTTCACCGATGTCATAGACAGATGTTGTGGGGACATATTAGACCGGTTCCACAACTACATGTCCATGAGCCAGGGTGATGGTGGATGGTTGAGGCGTCGACGTGGCCGTATGCCAGCAACAGCAGTAGCTGGCAGTCATCGAGGATGACAACAGGGCCACGGCCGCCCCCGTAGTGCCAGCAGCAGCCCCAGCAATGCTGGGTCTGTGCTGTCATCAGACCGCCCCAGGAGACCACGTGCACATGGCTCTGGCCAGGCCCGACAGGGATCTGTGTCCAGTCAATGAACTCCTGCTTCTGATGACAGTACCCAGTCTGGGTTGGTACCGGATACGGTCCGTAGCACCACTGCAAGGCACAGGTACCGTGTCCGTGGCCAGATACACTGATCTGTATGACCTGGCAGGTACAGTCTGTGGCTGTCCACAAACACCAGTATATGGCAGCCATGAGGTGGAACTGTGTGCATCCATACACACATGCGAATTGACAACACCTAGGGCTACCGCATACATGCACACACTGCATCAACATTGCCCCACCTTCTACTGCTGTCCCTCACCAACACACATACACATACATGTCAGTCGGTGGTATCGGTGGCTGACTCAGGCATACCAAGTTCACACCCTGTGCATATGATGAAACTGTGCCACCTCCTGCAATCTATAACAACTGTGCAGGTACAGGTTAACATGTTGCTGATGCACAGGGTGACCACATAGATGTGTAGTAATAGTATCATGTTGTTAACAGTACTGTGTGCTGAATTAACTGTGGGTATATCACAGCATGCCTGATGCAGTAAGTGTGTGATTGTCATGTACTGTTGTCTACACCCATGGTAAGTACCATAGTGTATCATCTGCACATGTTGGCATACTGGTGGTAATGATGTCAACAGAAGGCAATGATGGACATGTAAACTGCAAGTGGCATGTTTCCCACACTGGACTCTGCAATGCGGATGTTTGAGGATGTTGATATGTGTGCAGTACTACACGACTGGTACAGGACACACAGGAGCACCCTAGCACTGCAAGCTCACATCTCATACCATGCTAGACAGCCCCAACACACAAAACTAACTGTCACAGGAGGTAGAGTCCCCATATATGTCAGGGATACTGTGGTGGCAGGCCAGGTAGCATACATCCTACTAAGTATGGAACCACTGAGTGAAGGCTCAGTGTCTGTTATTTGACATGTGTATTACTGCAGGTATGAGCACATGGGTTTCCATCCAGTTATTGTACATCCTGACAGTACATGGTCTGTACACTTGTGTGCGCTGAGACTGGACCCTAGCAATCTGACCCGTGTATTTCCATGTACATGTGCATAGTGCCTGCATATTTGCAGTGTTACCTACTGGAAGTGGTACAGCTTGTTTGTTGTACAATGGACTACATGCAGCCCTGTTTACTGTAGCTTTGTTTGCATGCATGTTTGCTTGCAATTACCCTGGAATACTGATCGCATCTGCAATGCATAGTTATAGAGCTTCTGTGGACTCCTAGTGCCATCTGCATAGCTTACTATATGTATGTCCATGTCTCACTTGACAGAATGTCACTGTTTGTCCTGTTCACATGTGCGTTGCCTGTGACACAGTCCATATGACTTACCTGGCATGTGTCCACGTGAGCAGTCATATATGCTACTGCTAACTAATCACAGGCACTACACCTTCACATATTCATCTTCTGTTGAACCACCTTCTTTGCTAGAGACGGCCTGCACCTGTCACCCCTGGGCTTTCAGATATTGGCAAAGGCTCTTGCTACCCCCATAGTGCCTATGTTAGGCAAGGCTCAAATGACAAACCCACCTTCATAGGTATCACAAGGGATAAGAAACTAAAAGTAATGCTACCCAATGCCAGAAGTCTAAACCTCAAGATGCATGCACCCGAAACTCTCCTTGGCATGGAGAACATCGATATCTGTGCAGTAACAGATGCCTGGTTCAGGGCTACTGAGAGCACACCAGCACTACCAGGTTTAACCTCATACCATGCTTTTCAGCCCCAAAACTTGGAGCGAACCACAAATGGAGGGGGAGTATTGATATTCATCAAAGATACCCACACCTCCAGGTTGGTGGCAAAGCACCAAGCATCAGAGACTATCCATGTGCAACTAACAATGGGTGAAACTGCCTTCCAGGTTATAGCCTGCTACAGACCACCCTCCCAAACCCAAGAACTGCACTCGGCCGTCCTGTGAACAGTGGAAACATGAAGGTCTCTCCAAACACCGTTATATTGGGCAACGTCAACTACCCAAACATGGACTGGGAGCCTGACTCTAGCTCCAACACCCTAGGCCAAAGATTCCTAGAATATATGAGCTCAAATGCTATGGAACAACTTGTTACCACTCCCACAAGAAGGGGAAACATACTGGACATGATCATCACCAACATGGGGACTCTATGCTCCAGACCAGAAGTGTATCCCTCACTGGTAAGATCAGACCATAAACTAATCTCACTGGATATTCACATCTCGACCCCACCCCCTGCCCAGAACACCACAGTGAACAACTTCTCTAAAGCAAATTCACACTCCTCAAAACTGAGGTGGAAACCTTCAAAGCCCCCGGGCCTGTGGAAACTACAGACCAGACCGCAGATTCCTCTATAAACGCATTCTATGGACACCTTCAGGAATGCATGGATCATGTGATCCCGAATAAAACCAAGACCCAATCCTCCAAAGGCAGACGTCCTGTCTGGTGGAACCCAGCCATAAACAAACTACACAATAGAAGGAGGAAGCTACTAAATGATACAGCAAATTCACAAATAGGGAAGGCATCACTGATCAGTATTAGCAAATAACTACAGGCACTCATAAGACTGTCTAAGGCCAGCTTCGAGAGAAATTGCACAGGACACTAAGGATAATCACAAGGCTTTCTTTAGTTATGTTAGGAACCTGGGTGGTAATCCCCAGATATGCTCAGAGGTAGTCCAAAATGTCAATAGAAACACCAAACCCACAGACATTGCCAACATTCTAGCTGACAGGTTCAGTGCAAACTTCTCACCCCCCTCCACACTGAAAGGGCAAATATGTATCCAAGCAGAGTGCTGCCCCCTTGACATCTCAGATGCTCAGGTAAGAGCCGCCCTCTCCAAAGCAATACACACTGCATCAATGGGACGAGACAGTGTCCCGGGCTGTGTCCTACATGACCACCAAGACGTGCTACTACCAAACATAAACCTACTGTTCAATCCCAGCCTTACTACAGGATATGTGTCCAAAGTGTGGCATACAGCAACAGTGGTCCCTCTACAGAAAGGTGGTGCCTCAACGGATCCTGGACACTATCACCCCATAAGCCACACTAGCTTGGTCTGCGGAGCTATGGAAAGGATCATCATGGACCACATAAATATAGATATTGGACCTACAGACACTGGTTCATACCCAGTTTGGCTTTGTTAAGGGCAGATCCTGCCTCTCAAACCTGGTTGATTTCTTTGAAACAGTCACCAAGGCCATTGACGAGGGGAAGGTGGTTCACACAGCCTACCTGGACCTCGCAAAAGCCTTCAGAACAATACCCCACTCGGGCATTCTAGAGAAGCTCACCAGCTTAAATATAAGCCCCTATGTCACTAGATGGATTGCACACTGGCTCAAGGACAGAACCCACATGGTTAGAATTGCTGGAGCCATGCCAGACTCCAAACCAGTTACGAGTTGTGTCCCACAAGGCTCAGTCCTGGGACCTCTCTTGTTTGGTATATATTTATCGGAGGTACAGGCCAACATGGGACTGTGGCTGACCAAATATGCAGATGACTGCAAACTGGCCGCCATAATCGACTCTCCAGATGACACAAGCATCTTCCAAAGGGGCAGCATAGAAACAGACAACTTGTGCCAGAGCCATGGCCTCCAGCTGAATGCAAAAGTGTGTATAGTCATCCCCTTTGGCAAAAAGAAAGTCCCCACAAAGTACCACATAGGTGGTACTCCATTATGTACAGAAGAAGTAATTAGGGACCTGGGGACCCAAGTTGATAGCAATCTCTCATTTGACAACCACATGGCCAAAGTGGTTAGAAAGACATTGTATATAGCCCACCCCATCATGAAGGAATTCACATCTACATCAGGGGAGGACATCGTGCCTCTTTACTCATCCCTCATCAGGCCCATAATTGAGTACAATTCCCCCTGTCGGGATGTACCTTACCAGACACCTGCAGCAACTGGAAAGACCCCACAAGTACCTCACCAAGAGGATCAAAGGGCTCAAACAGATGCCATATGCTGACCGGTTAAATAAACCCCAGCTCTACTCAGTGGCATACCGCCTGTTCAGAGGCGATCTGTGCCTAATGTATTACACCATGTCAAACCCGGAATTAATGGGCATGCTGCACCTGAGAATATCCAAATCCCATCGGGATACACGCTTGAGAGACCTGAGCCTCAGCACTTTAATAAATAGGACATGCTGGAGGGACAGATTATTAACCCAGAGGCTCACTTCACTCTGGAATAAAATCCCAGTCCAGGTTAGGAAGAGTCCCTCACTGACTCTCTTCAAGAGGAATCTTGATGAGTGGATGGGACATTGTAGGTTTACCCCGGGTATCACTTCTGTGTCACTGTTAGACAGAGGCACAGTATACTAACCTTGGAAAAGGGCATGGCAAGATATATTTACATTGGATGGCGACAGCCGAACACATTCTGGATAGGTTCTTAAATGCCCTAGGGCAGATTGCCTAGTATGACGCTATGAACCTATGAACCTATGTACCTTGTTTCCCATTAGCCCTATGTGCTGTTAATCACCATGGCAATCACAATACTATGGTAGCATGTTCAAAGGTCAGTTGTCAGTCACCTCTATGCTACAGTTGTGGAATATGTGGGTCATGTGGCAATGTCACAGCTGCCACATGTACACAGTCAACCCTCTCCCCTACACATGGACGTAAAACACATGTATGAGATGGAACCACATAGCCAAACTGGGGACTAAGCACTCTGAACCCAGTACTGGCATAACCTGTCAGGTGGCATGCAATACTACAGTGACTACAATACCAGTCTGATGTAGACCTACACTGACAGCAATACAAGCACGTGAACACACTGGGCCATTCGTGGAGCCTTAGAATAGCATCCTGCCTGAGCGGCACACACCTCTGCAGCTGGCACACAGGCATACGTTATGCCTGAACACATCACACATAACACATAGCACACAAATCCTGTGTGCCAGTCACAGCCTGTGGCTAGACAACACACCTGCCACAGTTGTGTTAGCTACCTTTATTGTCCGGTACAGTATGGTCACGCTCACCCGGCTGGACAAGGTGAAGGTCACAGTGATATGCCTGTGGGGCACTATGGTCCACCACATAACACAAGCATACAGGTCAGTCAGAGGCATGGACACATATGACTCAGTCATTATCCATGCCACATACCTTCTCCTGCTGTACTTGTAGGGTGCTGACATCATCAGTGTTTAGAAAGGGGAATGTGCATCCTGTAGTCTGTTCTCCTAGTTGCCAAAAGGAACATTTCCCTCACACACACTAAACCCCCTCAGCCAAACACACACACTTACCATTTGCAGGATTCAAACCCCTACCTAACTGTTATGACACACGAGACGGACGCATTAGCGGAGCACGCTATTTGCATTACTAGGAAGTTTCTCTTCTCCTGCTGTACTTATAGGTTGCTGACATCATCAGTGTTTAGAAAGGGGAATGTGCATCCTGTAGTCTGTTCTCCTAGTTGCCAAAAGGGACATTTCCCTCACACACACTAACCCCCTTCAGCCAAACACACACACTTGTCATTTGCAGGATTCAAACCCCTACCTAACTATGTTATGACACTCGAGACGGACACATTAGCAGCGCGCGCTATTTGTATTATTGGGAGGTTATCCTTCTCCTGCTGTACTTATAGGGTGCTAACATCATCAGTGTTTAGAAAGGGGAATGTGCATCCTGTAGTCTGTTCTCCTAGTTGCCAAAAGGGACATTTCTCTCCCACAGACTTGCACACACACCAATTCCACTCATACACACCCACACACACTGAGGATTTGCAGGATTCAAACCCCTTCCTAACTATGTTATGACACTTGAGACAGACACATTAGCGGAGTGCGCTATTCGCATTACTGGGAAGTTTCTTTTCTCCTGCTGTACTTATAGGGTGCTGACATCATCGGTGTTTAGAAAGGGGAATGTGCATCCTGTGGGGAGGCAGACACAAGCACACTCCTAAGCTGTCATTCCCTAGGGCAAACAGCCTAGTGTTGACCTCTACACCCATATGTTTAATTGTCAAATGCACATTATTTGTTGCTGATAGACTGTTTGCACGTATTTATTGCCATAGCATTCCCTGTTTGTATGAACAACTTGTGTATCTGTGGAAGATGTTTGCATATGGGAGGGATCCACTATATCACGTATGTCTCTGTAGTCATTTAACTGTGTGCACTGAGCAGATTGCTGCAATGTGGTTGGTTTCTGGAATAACACGTAAAAATACTAGATATGTATGGCCAACTGCTAAACTGAGATTTGGCCTAAGTGTGTGAGCATGCCCAGTTCAGCCTTCCCATGGCATGTTGTCTGACATATGTCTCATTTATCAAAGTGTGTGAGCATGCCCAGTGTGAGCATTCCATATGTTGAACTCTGCAGCCCACCACATTTGTGGATGAGTGTGAACTTCAACAAATATCTCCCGTTTATGGTTGTGTGTTGTGTGTCATGTTGTGTAGTTACTGTACAACTGCTTTGTGTGTGAACACAACAGGATTATACTGTGCCTGCAGGGTTTGCATGGGATACTTTGCATACAGTTGTCAACATCCTTTCACACTGACCTAACACTGTAGTACTGTATAGTGTACTGGTTCAGTACTTTGACTGTGGTGGACAGTATCCTGGGCTTTAGTCCTATCACTGCTTTACATTTCCATAGTGAGCACAACAGCCTGGTTAGGGGCCAGTTGTGCACATCTGACCATGTTGCATTATGTTCAGATATGAACTACTTAAACCAGGCTTGTCCAACATTGGTAGTGTATTCCACAACATAGGTGTACATTTGCAAACACTAGCGATGTGCCCTAGTCCATTTCTAATGCTAGTTGGAGAGTGTGTTTGTCCTTCGACACACATTGTAAGTGGAGTTTGCCATGACATATGTCATGGTTAGTATACTGTGCCTCTGTCTACCTGTGACATGACAGTGATACCCAGGATAAAGCTACCATCTCCCATCCACTCATCAAGATTCCTCTTGAGGAAAATCGATAAGTGACTCTATGGGTAGCCTGTACTGGGAGTTTACTCATGGGTGGGGGTGGCTTCTGTGTTATGGATCATGCAGTACAGCTCGTCCTATGTAAGTCAGTGCTGGGGTTCAGGTCTCTCATGTGCATAGCTCACTGCCATTCAGATTGTACAAGGTGCAGCATGTTTATTGATACCAGCTTGGACATGGCTTTATACATCAGGCACAGCTTGCCTCTGGGTGGGCAGTATGGCAGTGTGTGTAGCTGCAGTTTGTTTAATCAGGCAACATATGGCATCTGCGCAAGCTCTTTGATACTCCTGGTGAGGTACTTTGGGGACTTTACGGTTGATGGAGGTGTCTGCTGAGGTACATCCCACAGGGGCTATTGTAGTCAATTGTAACGCTGATGAAGGATGACTGCAGAGCCACAATGACCTCCCCTTATCTAGATCTGACAACCTTCATGATTAGGTGGGTATATGGTATGTTTCTGTAAACACTACAGCACATGTTTGTCCAATGCAGGATATCTATCACCTTGTGTCCCCAGGTCTCTCATTACATGTTAAGTACGTAATGGGTTAACACCTATGTGGTAATTGGTGGGCACTTACTGTATATCCATGGGGTTGACTATACACTTTTCTGCAATTAGCTTGCTGACATGGCTATGGCACCAATTGTCTGTTTCTATGTGGCCCTTTTGTGGGATGCTTGTGTCAGCTGGTGGATCATATATGGTGAGCAGTTTGTAGTCCTCTGCAAACATGTTCAGACACAGTCCTTCCATGTTGGCCTGTACCTATGGGACATATATACCAGACGAGGGAGATCCCAGGACCAAGCCTTGTGGGATGCCAGTTATATCTGGTTTGTAGTCTGACATGGCTGCAGCATGTCTGACCATGTCTGTTCTGTCCTTGGTCTGGTTTGCAACCCCTCTACTGACATAGGGGTTTATATTTAAGCTGGTGAGCTTATCTATAATGAACACGTAGGGTATTGTATAGAAGCCTTTGCAAGGTCCAGCTACGCTGTGTGGACCACATTGCCCTCATCAATGACCTTAATGACTGTTTCAATTGAGTCAAACATGTTTAGGGGCAGGATCTGCACTTAAGAAAGCCACACTGGGTAGGGTCCGGTGTCAGTAGGTCCCCAATATCTGTATGTCTGCGGTACATGCTGATCCTTTCCATAGCTGTGCAGACCGAGCTTCTCAGGATTCTGGGGAGGTAGTTTTCAGTATCCATTCAGGCAACACCTTTGTTGAGAAGGACCACTGTTGTTGTACACTGCTCTTTGGGTACATATCCTGTGGTAAGGCTGACACTGAGCAGTAGTGTGATTTGGCATTCCATTTGTCTTGGAGTCCATGTTGGACTCAGCCCAGGACACCATCTCATACCATTGCTGCTGTGTGTTTTGCTTTGTAGATGCTGGCTGTTACCTCAGCATCTGCAATGTCAGGGGGCCAGCAGTCTGCTGGGATAGATATTTTGCATTCTTGGAGGGGGGGGTTGCACTGCACCTATCAGGATGTATGTTGGCAATATGTGTGTGTGTTTGGTATGTTGTTTGTGATATTTGTGTGATTCAGAGCATATCTGTGAATTCCCAAGATGGTTCCTACCATCAGTTGTGAAAGCCTTGGGATTATCCTTAGAGTCCTGTACAATTTGTATCTTCATAGGTTCATAGGTTCATACTAGGCTATCCACCCTAGGGCATTTGTTAGCCTAGCCAGAGTGTGTGTGGCTTTCGCCACCCCTTGCTATGTGAATATTATGGCCATTTATGATTTGCTTTGCTGTGCCTCTGTTTGGACATGACACAGTGAAGACCCCCAGTGTAACTCTACAATCATCCATCCACTTGGCAAGATTCCTGTTGAAGAGTGTCAGTGAGGGGCTCTGCCTAACATGGAGTGGGATTCTGGTCCAGGGTGTGGGGAGCCTCTGGATTATGTATCTGTCCCTCCAGCACATCCTATTTCATTATTTGTTGAGGTTGACATCTCTCACTCTCACAGCTCCGATGGCTTTGAGTTTTCTGGGTGGAGCATGTCCATTACTCCTGTGTTGGGCATGGCCTTGTACAGCAGGCATGCAATGCCTCTGTGTAGGCAGTATGTGACTGCATTCAGCTGGGGTGTCTACAGCCAGGCAGCATATGACATATATTTGAGACCCTTTATCCTCTTGGTGAGGTACCTTTGAGGTCTTTCTAACTTCTGCAGGTGTCAGGTAAGGTACATCCCATATGAGGCATTGTACTAGATTATGGGTATGATAAGAGAACAGTATAGGGGCACAATGACCTCTGTTGACGTAGATGTGAATCCTTTCATGATATGGTGTCCAATGTAGACAGTCTTCCTAGCCACAATGGCAATGTGAATGTCACATAACAGGTTACTGTCCACTTGTGTCTCTAGGTCCCTGATTACTCCTTCCATACATAATGGTTTACCACCTATGTGGTAATTTGTGGTACCTTGTTTGGTATTTGGTGGGACATTCATACTGTCCAGTGTCTTCAGGACAGCTGGGTGGGGTTCCTGTGTGTGAGAGTGTGGTCTGTAGCATGCTACAGACTGTACAGCAGTCTTGCCTACAGTTAGTTGCACATGGGTGGACTCCAATGCCTTGTGCATTGTCAGTTACCTGGACGTATGGGTGTCTGTGCTGAATATGGATACTCACCCTCCTTTAATGTTTTGTTCCAGGTTTTGGGGCCATGACACATGATATGTGGTATAACCTGGTAGTGCTGGTGTGCTGTCAGGAGGCTTGCAGCAGGTTTCTGTCACTGCACAGACATCGATGTTCTCCATACTGGGGATGGCCTCTAGAGCATGCATATTGGGGTTTACACATCTGGCATTGGTCAGCATTACCCTTATGTTTCTTTCCACTTATGTTTTCTAGGGTGGTGGGTTAGTCTTTTCAGCCTTGCCTATGAAAGGCTCTATGGAGGTGGCAAATCCTTATCCAATATCCAGATGCCCAGGGGTAACAGGTGCAAGCCATCCCAGGAACAGCTGCGTGGCTTGTCAAGCATGACATCCCAAGCAGACAGACATTGGATCCCCTTGGAATGACACCAGTAAGTGTGCCACTTGCTATAACTGATCATTCCGTGTTTGTACTGTGGCATTATTCTTGATAAGGGTAGGATGCTGCAAATGGTGAGTGTCATACCGGCCTGGACTACATAATCAGAGAGCTCATCTATGTCTCTTTTCATGTAGTCTAGGGAGGTACATCTCCGGTCATTCACACCAGCATGGACTATGACTGCATCATATTTCTACTTGCTTTGGGGTGACCTGCATACTTGTGTTATGTGGCATATTGTGGCAGCCTACAGGCAGCTTACTGTACCCTTTCCCTTGTTTAGTCTGGTGTGCGGGACAGCAGTGTGTCTCGCTATGGAGTCACCTATTACAACTGTATCAGGCATGTTGTTTCTCCTTTTGGCCTGTGACTGTTTGGCACACCAGCTTTGTATACTATGTGTTGCATGTGCTATGTTTGGAAGTTGTTTGATTGGGTGTCTGCTTTAGAGGCATCTGTTGGTTTGCTGTGTTTGTAATGTGTGCCTCCGGGAATGTTTTTCTGTGTTTATGTCTTTGGTTTGCAGTTGTGATAGGTCTATGTGGGACTGTGTTTGTGGTGTGTGTGGTTACCTTCTCCTCCTGACTAGTTTTGGGAGTACTGAGTTGAGGGAGCTCAGCCTCCAGTTTGGATAGATGGTTGCATCTCTCACATATATTTGTATTTCTTGGGGAGTTGGGGTTGTCTGTGTACTTGGGGCAGGTGTAACATTGCCTCAAGATTCCCAGATTCAACTTGTTGTGGCTGGCCTTAGTGGATTGTATGTGTGGACATATTTTATTGCCATACTACTGATCAGTGATTACTTCATTGTTTATGTTTGCTCTATCATGTAGTAGCTTCCTCATTCTCTTGCATGGTTTGGTTATGGCTGGTGTCCACCATGCCAGATGCCTGTGTGTATGGCATTGTGTCTTGTTTTAATTTAGGATTGCATAATCCAAGCATTCCTGGCAGTGTTCATGGAATGGCTGTATTACAGGTTCTGAGGTGTGGCCCATATTTTGCACCTGCACAGGACCTTTAATGGATTCCACATCAGTTTGGAGGAGTGCAAATATTGCTTTACATATGTTTTCCATTGTGGTTTTCTGGTCAGGGACTTTGGTCAGGATTTGTATATCCAGTGTGATTACTCTATGGTCTGGTTTTACCAGTGAGCAATACACTTCTCGTCTTGCCATCCAGTACCCATGTTGCTGATTATCACATCCAGTATGCTTACCCCTCTTGTGGGAGTGGTACGTTGTTCCTGGGCATTTTGGTTTATGGATTCTATGAACTTTTGTCCTACAGTGTTGGAGCTAGTATAATGCTCCCAGTCTATGTCTGGGTATTTTCAGTCACCCAATATAATGTGGTTTGGAGGACTTGATATATTCATGTATTCCAGCATAGGCCAGGTGCAGTTCCTGGTGTTGGGACAGTAGTCTGTAGCAGGCTATAAACTGGGGGGCAGTTTTAGCCACTGTTACTTGACCATGGCTAGTCCATGCTGCTTCTTGTTGTGGTACCAACATGGGGTTGTGGCTATCCTTGACAATTATTGCTAGTCATCCTCCTTTTGTAGCTTGTTCCATGTTTTGAGGCTGTACAGCACAGTATGAGGTGTAACCTGGTTGTGTTAGGGTGCTGTTGTGAGCCTTGCCCAGTTTTCTGTTACAGCACAGATATCAACATTCTCCATACTGGGTGAGTTTAGACTGCATGCATCTTGCTGTTTCGACTTATCTCTTATCTTATTCTTATCCCTTCTGATACCTATGGAGGTAGGTTTGTGTTTTGAGCCTTACCTATTCAGGGCACGCTGTGGGTAACAACAGCCTTTGCCAGTATCCATATGGCCTGCACTGATAGGTGCACGCCAGTCCTAGCAGGTGGAGCATCATGTCATGCTCAGCATGTCATCCCAGGCTGGCACACATTGGATCCCCTTTGACTAACTGTGATACTTCAGTCAATTATTGCACTTGATCATGTCATTGTCATATTGTGGCATGATGCTTAGTGAGGGTAGGATGTTAGTCAGCGTCCTCAGGTGTGCATATAGTACATGGTGTTACATTACTTAACACATGGCATTCATGCCTCAGGTGGTGCTGCAGGGCTGCCTCTGTCAGATGCACATATTACACTCCCTGTACATGTTTGTGAGCAGGTCATGTCATTTTAGGCATCCCTGTTATTATCTGAGTGAGTCAGAGGGGGTATCATTCCCAGGGTTCCTACTGAGCCAGTGTATGTGCTATGTGTTGCCTCTTTGCCAAGGCCAGGGCATACTGGGCACGCCTCCTTCTGCCTACTGGGGCAGGCTCAGGTTGTTCCTCCTCCGAGTCACACTCTGCCTGTGATGGCCTTGGCAATGGTGGGGGGCTGTTTGGCCCGGCCCTATGCTGGTCCTGCTGCAGCTGTTTTCGCAAGATCATATTATGTAGCATAGCACATACCATGACAATTTGGGTACATGTAGTTCGTGTGTACTGCAAGGCTCCACCAGATGTGTCCAGACACTGGAACCATGACTTGAGCAGCCCAAACACACGCTCTATTACATTACGTGTTTGTGCGTGTGCCTCATTATGGCGTTCCTGTTCAGGTGTGTGTGCGTTTCTGATGGGTATCATCAGCCACGGCTCCAGTGCATAACCTGCATCCCCCACTAGGTGTCCGTGCGGGATGTCCCCATTGGCAAATGTCTGGTACAGCTGCGTCAAATGCCAGATGTGGGAATCATGGTAGCTCCCAGGGCAGCCAGCACACACATTCATTATTATGCCCTGGGCATCACACATGACCTGGCAGTTGATGGAGGGGAAGCCCTTGTGGTTAATGTATGCCCTACCCCACTCACTGGCTGGTGCTTTGATGCGTATGTGCGTGCAGTCTATTGCACCCACTACCTCAGGGTATTCCGCTATTTGCTGGAAGAGACGCATATTGCTGGCCAATACCTCACGGGCATTGGGGAAATATACATGATCACCGACATGTGCTGACATGGCATCCAGGAACTGGTGCAGTACCCTGGAGGCTGATGCCTGTGATATCCCCATCATATCACCAGTTGGTCTCTGGAAGGTACCTGTTGCTAGTATTCTTAGGCCAACACATACCTTGGTTTCCACTGGGATGGGTTCCACTCTGTTGGTTCTGTGTGTGAGGCGTGGCCTGCACAGCTCCACTATTTGCTGCAGGAGGTCTCTGTCCACTCTATAGTGCTCTACTATCTCCAGCTCATGTAACACGTGGTAGGTGACCCTGGGCCTGTACACTCTTCTCCGTCTCCTCACTGTGGGTTTTCTGGCACCATCTGCATTGTCACCACCCTCAGCAAGTCACCTATGTCTCATTATGGCAGCTATGGCAGCCCCTAACATTTCTGCTCTGAGTTCAGCTTTTTCAGTTTTCACTTATAATAGCTTACTCCTGTCTTGCAGTGTCTCTTGAGAGAAAAATCTTGCACTGCTGTTTGCAGATTTTTAAGTGTTGGGCTGAGCTACTATTCTGCCTGTGTAATTGCCTGCTTCTAATTGTTTTCACCTGCTAGCTCCAGCAATATTCCCTGGTAGCTTCCTACTAATTCTGTTGCTTCCTTTTTTCTTTCTGTTTCCTCAGTGGGGGAGCAGCGTGTATACCAGCAGAAACATGCTCACAGTGGATTACACGCGTGCACACATGCTTACACGGCTCAGAATCGTCTTTATTCGGGTTAAAACTCACGCACACCAACTCAAACAGTGTTACAGCTCTGCCAACAGGCTTCTACATGCTAAGTCTGCCCTACATGCGCGCACACCTGCGCAAACAGTGTTAAACAGCTACCAACATGCTCCCACATGCTCAGTCTGCCTTACACGCGCGCACACTGTCTTACTCACGCTTCATGGCATGCACACGTGCGCATGCACGCCCAGCAAGAAACTTTGGTGTAGGCAACAGTGTACACCTTCCATTTCTTGACTTTCTCATGCTTATCTAGTGGCACACCTCTTTCCATGATATCTGTCTGACATCTGTCATGTACCTCTGACCTCCAATGAACTGCATTTCTTTCTACCATTCCCCCCTGTGATGTCACCTATCTCCTACTCTGTTCCTCCCCCTTCTGTAACTCTTACACTACTCAGAATGTGCTCATTTGCTATGTGACAGTGGAATTCAGTATCCTAACACTCATTTGCATCAGATTGCCTACTAATGCTTAGTTACATCTCTTAGACTGAGCTTCCCCCCTTAGCAGCCACTACACGGTGGCCATGTTGTTTTTGGTCTGCTGGTCCCTGCATTGAAATTCCATGTATTGCATATAACCCACATTTGTGGGTTTATAACCTTCGTTTTTATGTTTTATACAGCGCAGCCCGTTTGCGCGAGGCTGCGCTGGGTTTAAACATCGCCGAAAAAAAAATTATATTTTTAATATTTTTGCATCGGGTTACCTTGCCAATGGCCACATATTTGGCCATTGGCATGCTGCCTGACACATATGCACCCTTTATTTGGAGCTGACATGGCTCCATTGCGGTTTTTGCAGAAACGTACTCAGTTGTCAACTGAGTACATTTCTGCAGCTAAAACGGCTCTTACACGGGCTGTTCTGGGCTTCCTGGATCGCTAATCATCCTCATTTGCATGCTATTCGGCTGCAAGTGAGGTGATTAGCTTATCCACGCCCACTCCGTGTAAGAGACGTTTTAGCTTGTCTCTTACATGGACTTTGGGCTGTTCCTGGATCGCGAAGGCTGCATGGAGTCTTACACTACTCTTAGACTCCGTGCAAGCCTTCGTGAATCCGGCCCATAATAAATTAAACATAATACCAAGGGGTCTAAGGGTGTATAAAAATCCTTCAATACCTTTTGACCTAGCTAATTCTGAAGATAAA
The DNA here is from genome assembly GCF_019279795.1 of Protopterus annectens. Taxonomy (NCBI): domain Eukaryota; kingdom Metazoa; phylum Chordata; order Ceratodontiformes; family Protopteridae; genus Protopterus; species Protopterus annectens. Next base: position 745,680,846 of record NC_056737.1, on the reverse strand, counting down.
CAATTTGAGACATGTTGGAAAGCAACAGCACACCATTGTGTGACTAAATGGGTTAACATTCTGATTGAACGGGATGTACTAAAACAACATGTGCTTAGGGAGATTTCATTCCATTTGTACCACTCTTACTAGCCAAATGCCTCTGCCACCCTGCTTTGAATAAGCTTTAAATGACATTAATAGTAGTTTGAAGGAGTTTTCCAAAGAGCTGATAGAACAGAAAATGAAAAAGTTAAAACGGGACATTAATGATTATAGTAATGGTTCAGCCTTTCAGGCTGATGGGAATAAAAATAGATGGCAAAGGGGTGGGCACACTTTTAATCAGGAAACTAATCTGAGACAATGCAGAGTGTCTTTTGCTTCCTCTGAAGCTGTGAGCTCATCAACAGCCTTCATATTGTGGCCGAAATTTTCGTGAAGAACAAGGAAGGGATGATATACCACAGAAAAGACAGCATGCAGAACAAACAAGAGAACGGCAGTTTCAGGAACGCAATAAGAGAAGAAAATGGAACTGATATTCATTTTTCTGTTTCTGTTGCTCAAAGTAATTTTGATAATGTCTCTGTTGGCCTCATTTTGAATTTATCTGGGCTGGAATTGACTGATATTGAACATTCTGTCTTGAATTATGGACTGAAGTTTTGACTTACTGTTTCACCAGTGTTACATAAGATCAAAATAGATATTTTTCATTTTATTAGAAAGTTGCACTTGTTTGCCATGGTGGTGCAGCGGTTAGCGTTGCCACCTCACAGCAAGAGGTTCTCTGTTTTGATTCTCAGCTGGGGTGCCTTCTGTGCGGAGTCTGCATATCCTCCCTGTGGTCACGTGTGTTTCCTTCGGCTGCTCCAATTTCCTCCCAAAGACATGCTGTAGGTGGATTGGATACTCTAAATTGGCCCTAGGTGTGAGTGTGTGCATGTGTGTGCCTTCTGAGGAAGGTTGGGCGCCGGGCTGGCAACTCGACACTGTAAAACTCCACTGCCAATCATGAGTGGATCGGTGATCTGCTGTGGCGACCCCTAACTGGGATAAGGAGATGATGATGACTTGTTTTGTTTTTCTCATTGTAATGTGGAATCTCAACCAGAATAGGGCATGTTAGAGGGAAATTTGGGTAACACATTTTTGGATGACAGCAATGAAATGTTTTTTTTTCTTGTGATTCTTCTTGGGAAGATGACTCAGTGAATGCATACTGTTTATTGAATACTGATGGCATTTTATATAAAAGTGACTTTATTCCATCATTTATGTATGAAAGTATAACATTTTTTTCAGCTATGTTGAATTATGCAACAGAAAAAGCTTTTAAGGATTCTGAAAAAATATGAGGTGAAATATAACTTAACTAAATGTGAATGGTTGGCTCTGAAGAACTTAAGCTAATGGTATGAGTTACTATTAAAGCCATCAAATAAGGGGAATAAGATTGTGGCAATGCATTATTTATAGTATGACAAAATGTGTTATGAACATTTAAATGATACAGATACATATAAGGTTGTAAAGCAAAGACTAGTTTTATTGAGTTAATACAAAAAGGTTATAGACTGGGTTACCTGTCTAAAGTGGATGTTGAAAAGAAATTTTCTATTAATGGATTTACAATGGTGAAATTTTATTGTTAATCTACGGTACACAAGAGCCTGTTTCCACCTCCAGGAAGGCCCATGGTTTCAGCCAGAAACTATTTTTTAAATAACATGGGCTTGCATTTGTATCATTATCTATCACATTATGTAGAAAGATTAGATTCTGATATACAAGACAGTTTTGATTTTTTGGAAAAGATAAAAATAGTAAATAGGTCAACAGGGAAATTCTGGCTAGTGATGGATGCTTGCAGCCTTTACACTAATATTCGTCATGAATGGGGTAGGAAGGCCTTGAGATATTTCTTAGGAGACAGTCCCTTGTCCAGTTTTTTTGTTAGATATGGTTTGGATTTGTTTAACTAATAATTTTTTTTTCAGTTTAATGGAATAATTTATAGGCAAATAAAGGGCACTGCCATGGGGGGATCTTTTGCCCTCATGTATGCCAATCTGCTCATGTTTTTTTTTTGTTACAATTTCTTCATCATATTGGGTTTTATAAAAAACATGTTGTTCGATACTATAGATGCATTGATGATTTAATATTTTTATGTGATGGGGGATGTCAAGGTTAATGATTTTTTTAGGTGATTTACATAATCACTTTGGTTTCTGTTTTGATGGAGTACAAAGAGGTAGGAAGGTCATCTTTTTAGATATAGAATTGGAAGGTGTTGTAAATGTGGGGGGTGAAAACTAGAATACATAGGAAATTTGAGGACGGCAACCACTTTTTGCATGGTGGGAGCTGTCATATCCCCATTTGATGAGATCTTTATCTTATGGAAAATTACTCAATATAAAAAGACTTTGTAATGAACATAAGGTGCTTGAGGTTGAGTTTAAAAGGATGTGTGTTCAATTTAAACAACTGGACTATGATAGCTCCTGTATTCAGGACGCATATTATAAAGCATCCACTAATCAGCTAGCCAAGGATGATAGACATGATACGGCCAGTAATAATAAGTGGCATAGTAACATTAGAGGTAGACCTGGAAATAAAAAAAAATAAAGTTATGCATTTTGTTACAGAGTATACTATTTTTGATGATATTATTTCTAATATTGTGAAACATTATTTGGACTTTTAAGATAAGAACTTAGTTGGGTTGCTCCCTGATAAATTATATTTTTCTTATAAGAGGGATCGTAATGTGAAGGATATGCTGGTTCTTAGTTATTATAGCACACCAGTTCCATATAGGAACATGGGTATGGAAGAAGTTGGTACTATTCCTTATAAGCATTGTTCTGGTTGTATACATGTAGTTCAGTTTTTCTGACAGAATTAATAATGTGATTTATTCACCTAAGGAGTTGTATAGGTGTAGTATATAAGGGGTAGTATATGCCCTGAAGTGCCCATGTAATCTTTTTTACATAGGAGAAACAAAAAGAGCATTTAGAACTAGGCTTTTAGAACATCTGAGTGACATAAGAAACCAAAGGGTGGAAAATTCAGTTGCCATTCACTTTTCTTTGTGCCGTAATGGGAATGAAAAACTTCTTCAGGGTACCATAATTTATTTATTTTATTTTACATTTGTTGACCGGGAAAGTTTGACTGGATACATGTCCATTTTCAACAGAGGCCTGGGGAGAAACACTCCAAAGGTAGTTACAAAAGTAAGCATAACAAAAAATATACATTTAAAGTTTACAAGCTCAGTAGAGACATTTGAGTTATACAGTCAAAGAATTGAGATATAACACACTTAATAAAAACACATTACATAGTATAAATACACAGGTATTACCAAAATTTAGTCAGCTTTAGAGCAAGAGCATAGCCAATGTTTATTAAGATACTGCTTGAGACTTTTCTTAAATTGTGTTAGAAAAGGTAAACGTTTTTTATGGATAGTGACTTAAAACAGAAGTTACTTTTTAAAGCAAGTTTATTTATTTTTAAATATGGTACTCTGACCTCTAATGGCCTAAATTTAGAATGCAATTGGAAAGTGTTTTTATAAATTATAGGGTTCTTCAACTGAATTGTTTTATTTTACTTCATTTTTTAATTTGATTGTTTAATTGAATCATTTTTACTGGTGGACTTTTTAATGCAGTGATGTATTTAATTGTTTGCTGGTGTTGTGCTTTTTGACTCTTAAAATGCCTTTTTGGCTGAGGCACAGGAGCTTGTATTGGTTTTTGTACATTTTGCATTAAAGTTTGGGTCTTTTCTACTGGCCTTGGTAATTTTTTAATACCATGCTGATTCCTCCCCTAGCCTTGCAGATAACGCTTTTTAGGCTTATGGGTCAATAGTTGTATTAGTGGATGTTAGCACATTGATGTGCATTACGTATCACACATTTGATATTACTTTCTGTAGTGTAGCTGATATATGTGTGGAAGAAGTACTGAGATGCCAGGGTTGCAGTGGTGGTGGTGGTGGTGGGGGGTGGCAATACATGACTGTATCATAAATATGTGACATATTGTTAGATAGGGCCTTCAGTTTGTAATGTTCCCACGTGTAGTTTCATGTCATAGACAGGAAATGGACAGTAAACAGCAGTAATACATAATAATATTTACTTTTCCATAGCATGGTGAGCAGCAGGTTTGTGCAATAGATGGTAAAGTGTATATGCAAGTGAGATACACATATTTGTATGCAGCTAACCTGTGTGCAAACGCAAGCTGCAGAACTAATGTCTGACAGCTAGTATTGAGTCTATGGAACACACCTGCTACTTAATTGATGCTGTGGCAGCACATATTAATGCACTGATGCATTTCTTTTTTGGGCCCAGATGGTACTGGGTTTGAATCCAGGTTTATCAAATACTTTTAAATACTTTTATTTAAGCATTGATAATGCAGTAACATGAATTCTTTATAGTACATGTGTATCTGTGTGTTGGCATAGTACAGTAGGGTTAAGCAGCATTGCCCAGAAATAACCACATCACTTTTCCTCCACTCACTGTTGCTGTCCATTAGTGTGTGATGTGCACTTCTGTAGAAACATGGATCCCGAAACGTGAAGATATCCATTGCTTTTACAGCAACTTATGTTTGCTGTGTGTGAGTGTATTTTTTGACCAGATTCAAGTGGTGAAAATGAGGTAGATAAGAAAGTGGTGAAATGAGGAGCAAGCAAGTGAAAGAACAAAGGGGAAGTAGTAGAGTAATGTGCACAAGGGAGATAGGAAGGAACCATAGCTATCCATTTGATTAACAGTGTAAAAACTGAAAATATGTGCAGAATATTAACTGAATTTGGACTGTCACCTCCAGAGAGAGGGGTGACCACAACACAATCATGTTGTATAGCCAATTGGACTGAATCGAGTGTGTCAAGTAGATGTGTGTGTGTGTGTGTGTGTGTGTGTGTGTGTGTGTGTGTGTGTGTGTGTGTGTGTGTGTGTGTCTGTGTGTCTGTGTGTGTATGTGAAATGGAGAGCTATGTATGGGATGATTTTTTTTTTGTGGGACAGGTGCCTATTTATATTTTTATTTGAGAGAGAGGAATTTTGGGGAATTGACATATGCATGTCTTGGTCATGTAAGTTGGCTAGGTGAGGAAGCAATTGCAGATAGACAAGACAAACAAGACAAGAGACAGGGATGGTGATGGACACAAAAGGTTGGAGGACTCCATGATTAGGGTGGTGGTGGGGACAACCTGGGCCCATGGCCATCAAGCTTGAATACAGTGAGAATTGAGTCTTCACCCACTGGACTGTCATCACTGTCACCTTACTCTGGAGGTGGCTGGAGTGCTTGATGTCTCCTCTTCCTCCAAGTATGCAACATGAAGGAGAGCAGCCTCTCCAGCCGGCATAGGTGTGCACCAAAGGTATGGTGCGCCACCCTACACAACATCCCTGACAACTTCCTGTGGGGGATGAAATCACCACCTCCGCCACTGCTCTTGGAGTGTAACTCTAGACCAGCCTCTGGGGCAAAACTACCTGAGGGTGCAGGTAGTGCAGGGGCAGTTGAGGCAGTGCTGCCAGGCTGGCATCCAGAAGTGCTGGGAATTGGTGCTGCAGCCGGTTGAGCGGGGGCAGGCTGATCCAATGGGGCTGACCTACCTCACTATGCTGTGGATCATTTAGTGATGTGGTACACATGAATGACGTGGACACATTCTGATGACACATAGAAATAAAAATAAAATAAAAAATAAATTAAATAAAATGAAAATAACATAAAAATGTTTATAAAATAATAATAAAATAGAAAAGTATTTTGAAAAATATAATAAAATAAAAATAAAAAAGATAGATAAGGGTTGGGGTGAGATAAAAAAGAGATAAGATTAGTACCATCATATGTGACATACAATGCATTAATATAATTGTACAACTCTATTATCTTAAGTTGTACATTTAAGTCTACCTCCTAACAGATACAGACTATACTACAGATTGCTGCAAGTAATCCTTGAAATGTGCAAATATTGCACATATGTGTGCTCCAGTTATACAGATTACAGTTTACAGCAGGGTCTTTGTGCCACTGGTATAGTGGTTTTAATTTAACGTAAATATTATTGAAGAAATAACAGTATGGTATAGTTGTGAACTGTTGTATTTGAACCCACAACCTCTGACTAAAGTCTAATATTGGACTCTTACAACTGGTTTGTGCTACAGACTAATGCATGGATTCTTGCAGTTACAGTTGGGATATGCATGCTCAAAATGATACAACTCTATAAAATGCTAAAAAAGCTATCTTTTACTTTTAATGCTATAATAACACTTCTGATCTGCTGCATACATACCACTTGCTCTCCTCAGTCTCTCCAGTCTAGCCCCGTGGGCCAGTACATTGTACTCCAAATCACTGGCAGCTGGAAAAAACAGAAAAGAATGCAAGACCATTATGTATATCAGTCTTGCCTATATTCAGCTTTCTAAGTCTTAAAAGTACTCTCTTGAGTCGATACTTACACATATGTGGGATGTCCTCAGTCCTAAATACCTCAATCCAATGGTCAAGAGTATCCTCTTCCTCCTTTGTAGGTCATTAAAATGATGCATGGGATACCAGTGGCACTGGATACAGCATGGGCTAAACTCTCCCACACCTCAGACTTGTACTGGGAGCCAGAATAGTCCCTCTGCAGAAGCCTTTGGCTGTGGTGCATTACTGCAAGTCCAGTGAATATTCTGGACTCCTGGGCACCCCATCTCTGCACCCTAACCTGGCAACTTCCCAACTAATGCCTGCCATGTCTATTTACCAGTGGATCTAGAGCAATGTATACTGATGCTTTCCCACCAATTCCAGTTTTCATGGATTCTGGCATGTAGCCCGCAAGACAATTCCCTGCGAGCTACATCACTGAACCCAAATGGCTGCAGCGGCACTTTGCCGTAGTGACAACAAAATAAATAAATACTTCAGTAAATGCATTCCTTGAATGTAAATAAGGAATGTGTTACACATCCGGTACGGTTGTCTTTGCCCGTACATAGATTACAGCTGCAGCGGCTAGGCATATTTCTGTCCCTCTCTTCAGGAGTACGGGTTAAATATATGTGGTCACTGGCATGTTAGAGCATAGCATTTAGGAATTGATGGAGGATCTTGGATGCTGATGCCTATGACATCCTCAGGATGTCACCTGTTGGTCTCTGAAAGGTACCTGTAGCTAAGATTCTGAGTGCTACACATACCTTTGTCCCCACTGGGATGGGTTTCCCTCACTTAGTCCTGACTCTGAGTTGAGGATGACAGAAGTTGCAGAGTACCTGTAATGTGTCCCTATCCACGCTGTAGCGCTCTACAATTTCCATATGATGTAGGTTGTAAAAAGTTAAACAGGGCCTGAAAACTCTTCTCCTTCTTGGCATTGATCTATTATCAACAACAGCAGCATAGACTTCAGCCTGTTGCACAAGCAAATGAATTAAAGCAGCAGCAGCCCCTAACATTCTTTCCCTGTAGACTCCTTTCCAGGGTTGTATTCCAAAAGGTTTTGGAATTCACAGGGAAAACAAGCACTGAGTCTGTACAGTTACTTTATAGCTTGTTGAGTAGCTCCACTATGTTGGATTGGTTGATTGGCATCCAGTTAGCATGCCACAGTGTTTACCTTGTTTGCGTGCGGGTGTGTGCCTCTACACGGCACTTACTGAACCTAAAACTTTGTGCTACAGTGTAGGGGTTATTTATTTATTTTTTTAACTAAACCCAGCTGGACAAACAGTAAGCAAAAAGCAAAATAAAACAAAGTAAAATAAAATGAAATTGTGAAACTGCAGTGCTGCACATATTTCTGAGGCACTCCGTCATGTGCAAACTTTACATACTGCATAGTGTTTATTGCAATGTGGCAACTGCAGGCATACATTGACAAACTATGCTTATATCAATATGTACACCCAGAATTATCAGCTGCTGTTACACCTGCACGTATTAAATGTGGCCATCATGCTAAGAATGTGCCTTATGAGTTAGAAGTCATACTCTTACAGGAATAGAACTAGATCCATGTATATACACAGAGAAAAATGCAGACATAGTGTGTGTTTGTGAGTGTGTGTGTGTGTGTGTGTGTGTGTGTGTGTGTGTGTGTGTGTGTGTGTGTGTGTGTATCTATATCGAACTCACAGGAGTCCGAATGTTGTAATATCAAACCCATATGTTCGAAATGCGACAATAGCAATGCCATGGAATACAGATTTTTTTCACAGGGGAAAAAAAATTGATGGGCTATTTTCATGGCTTTGCTATTTCCTCTACTGTGGTACGATCTCGGAATTAGTATATTTAAGTAGGGGGGTATGGGGTTGTGGGGGCGAAGCCCCCCACATTAGTTTAAGTTTAAAGTGTATATGTTTTTTTTTTTTGTACCAGAACAACAATTTTTTTTCTCTGGGGGAAAACAATAGCTGTTCTGTGTTTTCGTACTTTTTGGGTTTCAAACTTAACAAATCGATATTACATCATTCAAACTCTTGTGAGTTCGACGATGTAATATAGACCCTATATCTTTATATATATATATATATATATATATATATATATATATATATATATATATATATATATGTATATATGTATATATATTTAGAGCTATTCTTGCCTATCAATCACATGCACATATTTATATATTACATTTGTAAACCTCATGAGACTTTTTGATGATTTCTTAAAGAAGAGATAGTTCCCAGCTTTTCCCAGAGTACTATGTGTGATGTAGCAATTACTACCGTATTTCTCCATAAATAAGACCTAACCAGAGAATAAGGCCTAGCATGGGTTTCCAGGGTCGTTATGATATAACCCCTACCCCAAAAATAAGCACCAGTTAAGATCGTCAACAACACACGACAGACGTGTTGAATTATAAAATAATATTATTGGCACCTGTTGACTGAGGTTATCAGGCTGACGAGGGAAATGCTAAGAAGTGCAAGTGTGGATCAGGTCGGCAACCATTATTTCCTGAGCTGGAAGAAATCATCTGTGAATGGATTGCTAACAGGAGAGCAAAGGCTTTGGTTATGCGCAGGGCTGATATTCAAGCATTTGCCCTTGCAATGGCACCACAGTTAGAAATATCCCCAGAAGAATTCAAAGCATCACAACATTGGCCTGATGGCTTCCTTCAGTGATATGAACTGTCTCTAAGAAGATCAACAACACTGTTCAAGCTGAAAGATATTGAAGTCATTAAACTTGCACTTGAATTCAAGTCCTTTGTTGATGGCATCGACTTTTCTAAATACAAACTCTCCAACATGATTGCTATGGATGAAACTGCAGTGTTTATGGGCCAAGGATCTCAACCAACAATTGATCAGAGGGGTGCCTCGTCAATTTACATTCCCTCCACTGGTTAAGAAAGTGCACGTGCTACCTGTATTTTGGCAATTCGTCTATATGGAAAGAAAACCCCACCTCTAATCATTAGTAAGGGCAAGAAAGATAAGATTGAACGTGTTTCAGGCATTTACATTCTTGAAACCGAAAAAGCCTGGTACACACAATCAGTTATAAGGAAGTGGGTCAATGTAATGCTGCCATTTGTTTTGCGAGGTGGCTAAAGAGATCTGCTAGTCTGTGATTCAGCCAGCACTCACCGCGCTAAAGACATGAAGAAATTCCTTGCATGGAGAAGAATAGATCAAATACTGATTCCCACAGGAATGACTGCCTATCTCCTGACTCTTGATAGTGCAATAAACAAGCCATTCAAGGACCATTTGCACATGGAACTCAATGACTACATTGAAAATAGAATGGAGAGAAATCAGCGTGGAAACTTTGTGAAGCCTAGCCTACAAGAGGTCGTAACTTGGGTGAAAACTTCTTGGGATAAAATCATTGACAGCTGTGTTGCTAATGCACTACAAGCAGGCTACTTGGACAAGCAGTGTTCATTTAAGGAGATAAGGAGAACTGTATTGCTAGGCATGACAGATTGGGGCCAATGGTTCTACAGGAAATGGAGTCGCAGGAAATTCAAGCCGGAATTCGGGAGATGGAGACTTATGACAATGTTCCAGAAGAAGATGACATGAATGTATTTGAATAACTTTTCCATTATTGGGGCAACAGAACGGATTGCTTCTGCTTTCAGATGCCAGTGAGCTCTTGTCAGTTTTTTTACTTTATTGTATTAAGGTAACGTTTCATTATCAAGGGGTAATTACAAAGTAGGGCCACTAGTTCCCAGACTTCATTTTTATGACTTTACATCATTCTTCTCTTATGGTTTGGGTAAGGAATAAAGAAAGCATCACCACTCAAAAAATGGCAGTTATTCACCTGTTTTATTCCCCTCCTCCAATACACATGTATTGAGATTTTTCTGCACTTTTTCTTAAGCATGAAATATTGCACTGTGAAAGCCAAGGTGTAGATATTCTGAAGTTGAAATGTTTGTTGCACTGTTTATGTAGAATTCTCACACAACTGTTAACGCATTACCTAGAACTGTTGCCCAATAACAGAAAAGTACCAAATAAATGTCAATTTGTGTACATGAATAAATCTCGATTTGTGTACATGAATAAATCTCGATTTATGTGCATGAATAAATGAATAAATGTAGATTGTTGTACGGGGGGAGGGTAAATAAGGCATCCCCGGCAGGTGGAAAAGTATAAGACCCAGTCTTATTTTCAGAGAAATATGGTAATTTTTACTGTAGTGTAGGCCACTGAAATATGTGAGAGTTCAAATCCATCTGCTGCCTGTAGCAGTACAGCACTACATGTGATAACTGCTTGTTTAAAGATGAAGGGTTAACAAATTAAAAATGACGTGCATGCTGTTTTGAAAGCATACTGTAAAATATCCAGTGTGTATGTGGTGTAATAACAGGAATGGCTACCTGCAGGGCATTAGCTGTAATGTGTCTGCACTGCTGATAGAAAATTACAATTGGTGATACCACTGTACAAGCTAGGCCCCATAACAAAAGTGCAAACCATTCTGTAATGTGTTTGTTTTTATTGACAATGTGAGATGTTTTCTTCATAGTTGCTAACTTGTGTTTTCTCTTGTCACATACAACAGCCAGATTATGATAGACTGGATGCAGTGACTTGAGAAGATGAAATAGGAGTGAGGTAAGAAATGTATCTGTTACTATGGTTGAACACAGACAGCAGCAGCAGCCATTTATATTATATTCTTAGCAGTCACATGTTGTGCTGCATTTTCCTCCTAGTAGCTCACAATAGATGCTTAGGGGGAGGGGTTGGCATAATGGTTAAGGTCTTTACCTCATAAATACAAGATATAGTGAATTCTCAGTTAACTGGCACCACTGGGGATTGGTAGATGCTGGATAACGGTAGTTTCTGGTTGTTTGAGAGTTACTTGCCTGACTAATATTGTAACCTCTACTATTTGTTTGATTTGACATGTTCTTATGTTGGGGAGAGAGGGAATTTATTCTTATCTTCCTTTTTAAAACTCTAAAAGTCTAAGGTATGTTTTTTGTGTGTGTGTGTGTGTGTGTGTGTGTATGGGGGGGAGGGGGGGCAGAAAGTGCAACACATGAAAATTGTACTGTATTTCTTTGATTTTTTTTTTTCTGGTTACTTGAGAGTTCTGATTGCTTGCGTTCCAGATAACTGAGAGTTTACTGTACAGGGTTTGATTCTAACTGTAAGTTATTGACTAGGCTTAAAATGGTTCTTCAGGGCAGTGTTCCTATGTATGGGAATATTTATGAGCTGGCAAAATCATACAGCACTTCTGAATAAATGATTACCTTTATTTTCTGCACAGTTAGTTTAACCATACCATCACTGACATATTTGAGGTGTAGATCATGTCATATACCCAAACTTAATGGTGAGCCCATGGCATTTAATAATATGGACAAATTACAATATGTGCACCTTTTGTCTTTGCTGTTATAACTTGCTGTGTGTTGCCTGCTTGATGCTTGTTATTAAATAGAGATAAATAGTTTTACAGTATCTGTATTGTGTTTGGCCTTCCCACCCCAATCTGTGTAGCACAACTATATGTACAAGTGCTAAACAGGCAGTGTATTACAAAATGGTGTTCTCTCTAAACTTACTCTGGCATGGGAAGTGTCAGCACTTTCTAATCTTTATTTTGTCAGATGATGTGTACTTAGTAGTTGTTTGGCACAATTTGCAGGGTTAAGTAGTGTTTGCCCTGGAGCCATTCTGTTTCTTTTGTTGTCTTTCAGTATGTTGATGCATTTTTTGGTGGATTAAGTAGGTAATTCAGTTGCAGTGTGCAGGTGGGTGGGCATAGCTTAATTGCAGTATGTGTATGCAGTTATTTCCATTCTGGTGTGTGCTTGCTTTTAGGTTATGATGACAGAAGATGTGTATTTATTGCATTGTCTCACTTCCACAGTCCATAACAACAGATGAGTTTGCTACAGGCCCACTAAAGTTATATGTTTTTACAGGTATGTAGCAGTGCTCCACACATGTATGACTGTACTTATTGTTATGTAATGAGTGCCACCATATTTATAATTAGCATGCACACTCGCAGTTGTGCTAGGTGACAGACTATCACATTGCTATATCACCATGCACAGTGCAGAGCATACTGGTGTACACCTGAATATTCAGCATATACATATTGCTATTCAGTGTGGATCTGTCCACCGTATGTCTTTTAAAATGTATTACATTCACTGCATCAAGCAATGTCAGAATGCATGATACTATACCTATAAGTATACATGATCTTACTTGCATATGGAAGCATGACTGTGTATAATTCTGCTGGCCTTAAAAAGTGTATGTAGTTGGTCCACGTCAGCATATGACATGAGCTATGATGCATTAATGTGCATATGTGTTCTGCATTCAGATTTGTGGCCAGTGTTCATATATGGTGAATATTTATTTGATGTGTTGGCTGCATACTGCCCAGCTGTCCATTATTTGACAACCTATCCATGTGTTCCACATAATTCCTGAATGTGCCTCATAAGCATTTTGTTTATGGGGAATCATTGCATGTTTTGCTAAGTAAATCATGGCAATCATTTATGATTCATACATGATATCCTTCATGACATGCATGTATTGGGTAACCTGCTAGTACAGAGGTGTTCTGTGATTCACAGTGATATGTAACTGTTGTTACACAATATGAGCCGTGTGCCTACATTCCTGTTTTCTTCTCTTCAGATGTGTCAGTGCAGAGGTTTTATGGGTACAGTAATGTGCACTTGTGATTAGCAGCACAGAAGGCACACTTGTATTAGAGTATAGTATTGCATAGTGATAAGTGTAATGCATGGTCAATAATATGGACTTTTTCAATTATTTTATTGCCTGTTACAGAGGGCCTCCTATGTGCTAGCCTGCTGCATGATGGGGGATATGTACCTGACTACTGCCAGCTGAGTTTGAGTCTGTTGAGGAGGGAGCATCCCCAATGGATGAACCAGGACCTTCCCACACTTTAGTATCAGTGGAGCATCATCACCATGTCCCACCACATGGAGAAGATTTGTTGTGTCATTCAGGACATCTTTCATGACAAAATGCAGGCAACAATGGGCCATTTTCTCAGGAATATGGCTAGTTCAATGTATGACTCCTTTTGGGAGACAATCACAGAGCTTACCTATGAGCTTCACTCCCAACAGGAAGGTATCAAACAGCAGTAAGTATGGTCATTAAGTTCCTTCCCATGTAATTTTACCTATACTGTATCACAGGCTGTTTCTTTGTTATCCTTTGCCATGTTAACATTTGTTCTACATGCATATGCCCCTCTTTATTTGTGATATGCCAACCTGTTGTACTGTGAAGAACACTAAGTGGTATTAGTTGTATTCCAGACCTACAGTTGTCTACAGGCCTCAGCACTGTTATTTGGAGGCATCTCTGCTGGCATAATACAGTGCTACCATGTACACTGTTACATCATAGTTTATATGGGTGCAGTCCAACAACAGTGGCTTCCATTGATATGTGCTGCAGTACAGTGTTACCACTCATAGGTCACAGGTTTATACTAGGCTAATGACCACAAGGGTCTTTCCAAGCCTAGATGTGTAACCCAACTCAGTTTTTTCCAGAGTTCCTTGGATGCCTATATGGTGAGGTATGTTAGTAAAGAGGTAGCTAAGGGTTATTGGGGGGTATTTTAGTTGGGATTAATTTGCTTACTGTCAACCTGTATTCATCAGAAACATGGATGCCAGACTGGGAGTAAATCTGCAATTTCCCATCCAGTGATCAAGGCTTCTTTTGAATAGGATAAGGGATGAACTCTGTTTCATGTAGGTAAGGAGCTTATTCCCTAGCATGAGGATCCTTTGAGACACACATCAGTTCCTCCAGCAGGTTTTATTTATGTTGCAGACAAAGTTCAGGTCCTTGGATCTAGTGTTTTGGTGCTGTTTGTCTTGCAGATGTACAAGAGATCCAGCAGAGGTTGATCTGAGAATGTCTTATATGCTAGGCGTAGATTGTCTCTCAGTAACTTGTAGAAGACTGAGTACAGAGAAAGGATCTTAAGACAATCTGTGAGAGGACAAGGTATTATAGTCTGGATTCCCCTGGTGAGGAATCTTTTATGTAATTCCAAGTGTTGCAAGTGTCTGGTTAGGCACATGCCAAAGGGGGCATTGTACCCAATGATGAGTATAAAAAAGGCTGAATAGAGTGGTACTATTACTTCTTTGGACCTAGAAGACATACCCTTGCTTATGAGTTGAGCGATGGAATGATTTTCTTGCTGTCTTGGCTATGTGTTGGTTGAACACCAGATTACTGCTACATATGTTTCCTGATCCCTGACTATCACGTCAAGTGTTAGGGGTGTTTTATCTATGAAATAATTAGCTTGGGTAAATAATTTCCCAAAGGCCACTATCATGATTTTCTTTGATTGAGTTTTATTCTGTGGCTTTCACAGCAGTCATTTGTTTGTGTTAGACCCTCTTGAGGAAGTTAGAGTTGATGGAGATAAAGTGCCTGAGACATGTTGTAGGATGCACACTGTGGGACAGATGAAAAAATGAGCACATCAGAACAGAAGCCCAAGTAGCTCCAATTGCAGAGAAGGTCAAGGACAACAGATTGCAGTGGTTCAGACGAGTACAAAAAAGCAGAAGACAATCTGGTGAAGACTATTTGAACAGACAGGTAGAAGGGAAGAGGAAATGAATGCATCCAGCAAAGAGATGGATGGATTGTGTGACAGAAGACCAGTGATAGTCAGGCAAGACTATAAAAGACAGATGGATAGTGGCATTATATCGAGAGAGAGATGTGGACAGTTGAAGAGATACTCCAACCTCATATAGAAAATGGGAAAGAGGGGATTGATGATGATGAAGATGCAGCATTTATATCATTCAGTGTAATAAATAGCCCGACATGTCCATGTCACCAAAACTAAAGAATGCTCTGAATAAGATCTTGCTAGTGGGATATTACAAATTAACAAAATTAAATACTTATAAGGTATAACGTCAGTGGTATATTGTGATGGTGCTGCAACATGGATATACATCAGTGCTGAATAGAGTTAAATGTTTTCAAGTAATGTACTTTAAATCTAACCTTGCAACTCAGTACATCAATTGTAAGGACATACAGCAATACTTGTTACTTGTAAAAAGACCTACTGAAATACAGGTCACAGCCAAACAGATATGCACATACTATATGCTGGAATTTACTCAGTTGTTACTACTTATCTTTTTTTTCCATCAAGGTTTAACAAGAAATGGCAAAGTCTCTAAATCTTGTAAAAACATGCAGACTCTTGTTTGTGTAGAATGGAATCAAATGGGCCTTTACAGATAAGAAATGAAGACAATATCCATGACTGTTGTGGAAACTTCTGGAACTGTTCATAAATGCATCTTAAGCTGAAATCCACTGCCAGGTTGTATTGTATAACTGTTGCAGGCTACACACTAAAGTGTACTAGCCTGTTTATAGCATTTACAGTGTTTTCTGTGTGTTTGTCTGCTCTTTTCTGAAAAAAAAAACAAAAAAAAAAGCAAAAAAATTTCTCTTTTCCCGCCTTTGCTGAACTAGATTATTCCAGATTTCAGGTTTTGCTGAATTCCGGACTGTGGTATAGTTTCCTGTGTTACCCATATCCTTACTTGGATAGGAGGAAGCTACTCTGTTCACCAGTGAGAGTGGGGAGCTTTGAGCAGCCTATCTGTCCCTGGAGGAGTGGTCTCAGCCCTATCTCTTTCAGTTTCCCTGCTTTAAAACCCACATTTGCGCGGTTTTGTGCCAGTATACAACTCCGCACAGCTCCTCGTGGTGTCCTGCAGAGTGATACAGGCAACCGAGAGACCCAAGAGAGACTTTTCCAGATTTAAGTATTTTTTTTCTCAATTTTTTTGCTCCGACTGCCTTTTCCCGCCTAAAAAGCGAATTTCTAACTGATTTGTGTGTGCTTTAAAAAGTTTAAATTGAATTTGCCTTCTGCTTTTTTACAGTTTTTGCACTTGTTTCATATCAATTTAAGTAATTTTGTATTGTATAACTGTTGTAGGCTACACACTAAAGTACGCTAGCCTGTTTATAGCATTTGCAGTGTTTTCTGTGTGTTTTTCTGCTGTTTCCTGAAAAAAACAAGAAAAACCAAACAAAAAAAATATTCTCTTTTCCCACCTTTGCTGAACTAGATTAGTCCAGATTTCAGGTTTTGCTGAATTCCGGACTGTGGTATAGTTACTTGGATAGGAGGAAGCTTCTCTGTTCACCAGTGAGAGTGGGGAGCTTTGAGCAGCCTATCTGTCCCTGGAGGAGTGGTCTCAGCCCTGAAACTAGTTGCTTATTGGCCGTTTTGGGTCAATTCCTATCTCTTTCAGTTTCCCTGCTTTAAAACCCGCATTTGTAAGGTTTTGCGTGATTTTGCGCTTAGTGCAGCATCGGGCAGCTCCGCTTTAACGGGTTTAAAGTATTCCCGGCTCCACAAAGTCTGCTCTTCACTTTTTCCCTTAGAACTGTTCTAAATCTCAAAGTAAGCACTCTATTTTCATTCTAAAGCCCTGCACTTGCTCGTATAAGTCAGCACTAATAAACTAAAGCACTACACCCTGTTATACTCCCTTTAAGTACTTGGCTCCCTATTGGTCCTTTTTGATCAGTCAAAAAGTAGTTCCTTATACTATTCTGGCATGTCCAAAAGTCAGTTTCGGGTTTACTCTCCAGTCCAGCTGGTGAATCTGGGAATCTTGATACAATGTTACAACTGCCTTATGTACATAGACCACACTGTCCTCCTCTCAGCAAGCTCAAATATATGTGAGAGATGCAACTATATAGCCAAAGTGGAGGCTGAGCTCTCTCAACCCAGTACTGACACTGTCAGTCAGGAGGAGAAGGTAACCACACACAACACAAATCCAGTCTCACATAGACCTATCTCAACAGCAAACCAAACACATAAACACACAAAAACATACTAGGAGGCTCTAAATAAAAATCTGCCCAAGCAGCAGAGACCTCCAAAGCAGACGTCTAAGCAACTGCTACCCCACAACAATACCCACGTATCACATAGTTCACAAAGTCAGTGTGCCACACAGTCACAGCCCTTAAGGCTAAACAACACACCTAATACACTTGTAATAGGTGACTCTATTGTCAGACACACTGACGTCCCACTCACCAGGCTGAACAAGGAGAAGGTCACTGTAAGCCGCCTGTCAGGTGCCAGGATCCGCCACATAACACAAGCTCTCAGGTCACTCCAAAGCAAGTACAAATATGGCTCTGTCATTGTCCATGCTGGTGTGAATGACCTGAGACGTACCGCCCTGGACTACATGAAAAGAGACATAGAGGAGCTCTCTGATCATGTAGCCCAGGCCAGTATGACCCTGACCTTGAGTAGCATCTTACCCTCACCAAGAATGATGCCACAGTATAAAGACAAAATGATCAATTTTAACAATTGGCTAAAGTATTGGTGTCATTCAAAGGGGATCCAGTGTATGTCAGCCTGGGATGACATGCTCGACAAGCCACGTTGCTTCACTAGGGACGGCTTGCACCTGTCACCCCTGAGCTTTCAAATACTGGCTAAGGCTCTTGCCACCCCCATAATGCCTTTTTTAGGCAAGGCTCAAAAGACAAACCCACCTCCATAGACAACACAAGGAAAAAGAAACTAAGTGTAATGCTGCTCAACGCCAGAAGTCTTAACCTCAAGATGCATGCACTCGAGGCTCTCCTCAGTATGGAGAATATCGATATCTGTGCAGTAATAGAAACCTGGTTCAAGGCTCCCGAGAGCACCCCAGCACTACCAGGTTATACCTCATACCATGCTTTTCGGGCCCCAAACTCGGACCGAACCACAAAAGGAGGGGGGGTATCCATATTCATCAAAGATACCCACACCTGCAGGTTAGTGGCACTGCACGAAGCATCGGAGACCATCCATGTGCAACTAACAGTGGGCAAAACTGCCTTTCAGTTTGTAGCCTGCTACAGACCACCCTCCCAAACTCAGGCACCCCACTCGGCTTTCCTGAGAATACTGGAGAATATGAAGGTCTCTCCAAACACCATTATATTGGGTGACTTCAACTACCCAAACATAGACTGGGAGCACTACTCAAGCCCCAACACCCTCGCCCAATGGTTCCTAGAATTTATAAACTCAAATGCTACGGAACAACTGGTCACCACTCCCACAAGAAGGGAAAACATATTGGACCTGATCATCACCAACATGGGGACTCTATGTTCCATACCAGAGGTATACCCCTCATTGGTATGATCTGACCATAAATTAATCTCACTGGACATCTATATCCCATCCCCACCCCCAGCCAAGGAAACCACGGTGAAGAACTTCTCAAAAGCAAACTTCACACTTCTCAAAACCGAGGTGGAATACTTCAAATCCCCCGGGCCAGTGGAAAATACGGCCCAAACTGCAGAATCCTTTACAAACGCATTCTATGGACACCTACAGGAATGCATGGATTGTGCTATCCCAAATAAAACTAAGACTCACTCCTCCAAAGGCAGGAGACCTGTCTGGTGGACCCCAGCCATAAATAAGCTATACAACAGAAGGAGGAAGCTACTACATGATAGAGCAAAATCCCAAAAAGGGAAGGAATCTCTGATCAGTACTAGCAAGAAACTATGATCCCTCATAAAATCATCTAAGGCCAGCTTCGAAAGAAAAATTGCACAAGACGCTAAAGATAATCACAAGGCCTTCTTTAGTTATGTCAGAAACCTGGGTGGCAACTCCCAGATATGCTCTGAGTTAGTGCAAAATGACAAAAAATACACTGAACCCACAGACATTGCCAACATCCTGGCAAACAGGTTCAGTGCAAACTTCTTCCCCCCCAAAAGAACAAATGTCTATCCCAACAGAGTGTAGCCTCCCTGACATCACATATGCTAAGGTGAGAGCTGCCCTCTCCAAAGCAAAAAACACAGCATCAATGGGACCAGACGGTGTCCCGGGCTGCATCTTACATGAGCTCCAAGAAGAACTGAACCCTCACATAAAGTCACTGTTCAATCTCAGCCTTACTACAGGATATGTACCCAAGGAATGGCGTACAGCAACAGTGGTCCCACTCCACAAAGGTGGTGCCACAACAGACCCCGGAAACTATCTCTCTATAAGTCTGACTAACCTGGCCTGCAAAGCTATGGAGTGTATCATCATGGAACTCATATACAAAGACATTGGGAACCTCCAAACACTGGATCCTACCCAATTTGGCATTGTTAAGGTCTGATCTTGCCTCTTGAACTTGGTTGACTTCTTTGAAACAGTCACCAAGGCCATAGATGAAGGGAAGGTAGTCCACACAGCCTACCTGGACCTTGCAAAAGCCTTCGACACAATACCTCACTCGGGCATCATAAATAAGCTCACCAGCTTAAATATCAACCCCTGTGTCACAAGATGGGTTGCAAACTGGCTCAGGGATAGAACCCACATGGTCAGAATTGCAGGTGCCATGTCAGACTCTAAACCAGTTACAAGTGGCATCCCACAAGGCTCAGTCCAGGGACCTCTCTTGTTCGGTATATATTTCTCTGAGGTACAGGCTAACACGGGAGGACTATGGCTGACCAAGTTCACAGATGACTGCAAACTGGGTGCCATAATCGACTCTCCGACTGACACAACCATCCTCCAAAAGGGTCTCACAGAGACGGATAACTGGTGCCAGAGCTATGGCCTAAAGCTAAATGCCAAAAAGTGCATAGTCATCCCCTTTGGGAAAAACAAAGTGCCCACAAATTACCGCATAGGTGGTAATCCATTAAGTATGGAAGAAGTAATTAGGGATTTGGGGACCGAAGTAGATAGCAATCTCTCCTTTGACAATCACGTTGCCAAAGTGGTTAGAAAGACCTTCTATATAGCCCACCTTATCACGAAAGGGTTCACATCTAGATCAAGAGAGGTCATTGTGCTCCTCTACTCATCACTCATCAGGCCCATAATTGACTACAGTGCCCCATTTGGGATGTACCTTACCCGACACCTGCAGCCACTGGAAAGACCCCAAAAGTACCTCACCAAGAGGATCAAGGGACTCAAACAGATGCCCTACGCAGTTAGGCTAAAGAAACTCCAGCTCTACTTGGTTGCTTACCGCCTACTCAGAGGCGATCTGTGCCTGACGTATAAAGCCATGTCCAACATGCTGCGCCTCAAGAAATCCAAATCCCTTAGAGCTACACGCTCCAGGGACTTAAACCTCAGCACAGAAATAAATAGGACATGCTGGAAGGACAGATTCATATCCCAGAGGCTTCCCTCACTCTGGAACAAAATCCCAATCCATGTTAGGCAGAGCCCCTCAATGACCCTCTTCAAGATAAATCTTGACGAGTGGATGGGAGATCGTAGTTTATCCCTGGGATCTCTTCTGTGTCCCTACTAGACAGAGGCACAGTAAACTAACCTTAAAAGGGCTATCTTCTGTGACCTACTATACAGAGGCACAGTCAAGTAATCTAAAAGGGTGGCGAAAGCCAAACACACTCTGGCTAGGCTTATAAATGCCCTAGGGCAGATAGCCTAGTATCAGCCTATGAACCTATGAACCTATAAATGCTCGATCATTTAACTCATGCAAAAGGGGCTTTTATGCATCAGTCACTTTTGAGGGTTATATTTATGGCATTATATCAGTATAGTGCATGACACAATACAATTGTGGAATGCTCAGAGGCACACACCACACTTTTTCATTTCTACTTTCATTTTGCTGTCAGTATAGGATAAGCATTTCTAACACAGGTGTAATGTGGGGCTGTATGAGGTTATGTTATGAAGCATATAGCTGTGACTTTTATTTCTACATCACTAACACAGATGGTATTTTATGTCTACCTGTACAACTTGTAAGGCTCTGTTGTCCTACTTAACACTTCCCCAAGTGACCCAAGAGTTTCAGATGAGTAAACTTGAGCAAAAACTGAAGACCCTTTTCAGTTTCTACCTGAGAGAGCCACAGGATAGTGTCTTTGGAGATACATATACCTTATTAAATTTAAGAGCACACTGTATGATTCTACAACTGTGCATGAGTAACATTCTGACAGATTAGTGACTTGCAATATCTTGTCACCCAACAACATTGAGAGTCCAACATCTGTATAGAATATACTATATCTAACAATGACTAGTAGCGAGAAGATGCAGAATGTCACACTTTTGCTGACTAATAGTGAGAAGGTCCAAGATGTTACACTGGGGTTGACTAGTAAACTTTGTTTAAAACTGTGATTGTTTTTAATGATCTCTCTGCTTTTGCATTTTACTAATGCCATTGGCCTGTATTGCTGTACATTCTGTTGTTATAACTTGCTTCTGTTTGGTTATTTGTATTTTTGCTGGAGCTTTTCTCCCGAAGACTCCACTGAAAACGGGCTCTTCGTGGCCCAATGGGCCATCCTGGAAAACAAACTGCAAATAAATAAATAAAATAAAATAAATAGTACTGAGTAGGTCCAGGATGTCAGACTGGGACTAACAAGTAAAGAGAAGCTTTTTGGAGGATAATGTCCTTGCACCATGGTGTATCAACATAAACATAACAAACTACAGTTTACAATAAAACAATAACTGATTCATTTAACATTTGTTTACCAGGAAAGTCTGACTGGGACAGAGCCAGTTTTCAGAGGATGCCTGGGGAGAAATGCTCTAGACACATGTCTCTGGAATGTAGGATTGGGAAAAACCCACACAAATGCAGGGAGGACATGCAGACTCCACTCAGAAGGCAACCCAGCTGAGAATGGAACTGGAGAACTTCTTGCTGTGAGGAGACAATGGTGACTGCTACACCACTACACCACCGTGATGATAAACAATCTCTAGCAGATTGTATATACAATATGGACTGAAAGAAAAAAGCCATCAGGAGGAAGAATGTGGCATCAGAAAATAGTGGGAGTCAGATAACTATAGGCTGAATGTGATAAGCACAGCCAAGCAGCCCATGCTTATTTCCTCAGATATGCTACATACTAAGGACCACAAAACTGACTGAGACAATTTTCTGCCAGATTCAGCTTACACCTGGGATAAGTACATTTTGTATTCTTACTGTATTACTGTGATAGGGCAGCCATGGCGGTGCAGCGGTTAGCGTTGCCACCTCACAGCAAGAGGTTCTCTGGTTTGATCCTCGGCTGGGGTGCCTTCTGTGCGGAGTCTGCATGTCCTCCCTGTGGTCACGTGGGTTTCCTCCAGGTGCTCCAGTTTTCTGCCAAAGACATGCTGTAGGTTGATTGGACACTCTAAATTGACCTAGGTGTGAGTGTGTGTGCCTTCTGTGAAAGGTTGGGTGCCAGGCTGGCAACTTGACACCGTAAAACTCCACTGCCAATCATGAGTGGACAAGGTGATCCACTATGGCGTCTCCTAACCAGGAAAAGCTGAAAGGAAAAGACTGTGATAGATGTGTACTTCTTTTGGTAGTTAATAGTAATCTGATCTAGATTTCCCTTGATTTGTACTCTAGTGGGAGTGGGGAAAGAACCTATCCATTTATAGGCCTCTAGGCATCCGATTTCTAAGCTCTGATTGTTCTAGAAAATTGAAGTATGCTATTTTGTTGTTGGCAAATGAAATCATTTGAATATTTTCAGCTTTTCTGCACAGCTGTAAGTTGCTTACGTTTGCACAGCACGCTTCATTGTGTAGTCATGCTTAGCCATCCACTGTATAGTTGCAGGTACTTAGACCCTTAAATTTTTCTTTATAAACTAAGAGACCCATGGTTTGTGTGATGAGGCATATTGTTTTCTGTGAGTAGACTTACATTGTTTGTTTGTTTTAGACTAGACTTAGAACACTGCCCTAAAGGACCTAGTTTGTTCTAGGCAGATATCACTTTAGTTAATCAGCTGCTAGCCTCCTAGGCATTACCCCCTTCAGCCCTCATTACCAAGCCACTGTAACTATGGTTTTGTGTTTTCTAACCATCTCTGTAGCGAGCTTAGTAGACATAGGCAGCCTGAGAAAATGTAGCAACTATCTCATATTTACTGACAATCACCTGCTACTTAAACAAACTGAAAAAGTGTGTTTGAGGTGCAGTTATATAATGTTAATGGAGGCAAAGTTCTCACACATAGACACTACAAATAGCAAGCAGGTTTTCAGTACCACACAAAAACATACTAAACCAATCACACACAGGTCAGACTTAACACACAGACTTACATATGCTGAGGCTCTTAAAAGTAACCTATCTATCTAAACCACAAAGGTATTTTAAATATAACTTACGAAACAAGTACCCTCAGCAATCTCAAAAATGCACAGCAGAAGTGGCACCCACCATGAAACATACATACAAGCATAACATTGTCTCAATCAAAAGCCAATAGGGCAAACTTCCGCACAATAAAATATCCTAGTTGTACATGACTCCATAGTGAGACACACCAGGTGTGCCACTCACCAGGCTGTCCAAGGAGAGGGTCAGAATCAGTTGCCTACCAGTTGCCAGCATTCGTCACATCATGAAAGCAGTAAAGTCCTTGCATCATGAGTACACATATGATACACTGTACGTGTGGGTGTAAATAACATGAGTCATAACTTCCTGGACTATATCAACAGTGACATAATGGAGCTCTTGAAATTCACTTGTACAGGCTTGCTGACTTAGACAAAGACACCACAGCTGGAGGAGTCTCTATATCCTTAAAAAAACGTACCTCCAGACTTTTTCGACAAGATAATGACCACAAACTCCTCTATGTTCAAATCACTGTAAATAAAACATGCTAGCACATCATTGCTAACTACAGGACCCAACCTATGCCCCCCTTGGCCCACACCTCTTTCCTAACCAGTATGGAGACCCTAGGTATTAAGCCAAACACCATTTTCCTAGGAGACAGCTACTATCCCTCTATAAACTGGGACACTTATTTCTTCAAACATGTATACCCATAGAGTCCTGCTCTTCATCAATACAAACTCTCCAGACCAGTTAGTCTGCACCACAAAGAGGAAGCAATAAAATCCTATATTCAGTCCTTACCAATATGGCATAGTTCTGCTCCTTATCAACTGTAGCATCCTCCTCCTCCCTGGTTATATCAGGCCACATGGTAGTAACATTCCCTTGAAGACTGAAACCTGAAGCATCTCCTAACACTTTTGATTTTTCAGAGACTACACAAAGGCTAATCTACTAAAACTGAGTAAAGACGTGGCTAAATTTGAAAACCACTTCCAACTTGATGATCCCACTATGTATGATGTGGAATCCTTTGCTGCCAAATTCTATGCAAATGTAAATAGTTGCATAACTGCACCCTCAGAAACAAATACAACGCCAAATTAAAAAAAAATCTGGTGGTAGAACCCTAATATGATCAGGCTCTGTAATAAAAGAAAAGAAAGCTTATTGCATGCAAAAATAAATGTACCTCTGAAGAAGGCAAAAACAGTCTAGCTGAACTAAACAAAGAGCTGTGGATCCTGATCAAATTAACCAAAGCCAGATATAAAATAAAAATAGCCACCCAGGCAAAAGATAACCACAAAGCCTTCTTCAACTGTGTTACAAATCTCAGAAATAATGCCCAGCATTGCAGAGAACTGATAGCAAATTATATCACATACTTCAACCAAAAGGGCATAGCCAATCAACTAGCAGTCAAATTCAGCTCCAGCATCACCCTCCCTCTCCACTCCAATATTCTGAGAGAAAAAATACCTGCATCTTTAGCCCCCTCAAATTTTCTAAGACCAAGGCCAAGAACATTACAGCTACGTCTATGGGCCAGATAACATATCAGGCTGCTTACTGGTTAGCCTGAAACATGACTTGTCATACCTCCAAAAGATGCTATTGAGTATTAGCCTCAGAGCAGGACCTGTTCTGGATGAATGGAGAGCAACAACAGTCATACCCTTGCACAAAGGTAGGGCTTCAAAGAATCCTGGTAATTACAGACCCACAAGTTTGACCAGCTTCATCTGCAAGGCTATGGAAAGAATTATTCATAGGTTCATAGGTTCATAGGTTGGTACTAGGTTATTGGCCCTAGGTCCTATACAAGCCTAGCCATAACAATTCCCTGGATATTTCTTCCCACATTATCTACTTCCCTGGACCCCTGTCTAGCAGGGCAACTGACGTGATATAGGTTCATAGGTATGAAAATAACAAACAGGGATATAAGTAACGTACAGACTTTTGACTCAACCCAGTTTAGATGAGACAAGGGGAGATCCTGCCTACTTAACCTGATTGACTTCTTTGAAAAAGTCATTGAGACAATGGATGAGGGCAAATCAGTGCACGTGGCATACCTGGCCTTTGCATAGGTGTTCAATACCATTCTATACTCAGGCAGCATAGATGTACTCTTAACACTTGATCCTTTATTGAAGCATAAAATGTGACTTTTATTAAAACAGTAAAGTATCATGAACTAGCACCTTTAGCAGATGGCTAACAGCTGAGGCAATAATTCATATTATTATTAATTGCGACACATAACGCAAGCACTCAGGTCACTCCAAAGCAAATACAAATATGACTCAGTCATTGTACATGCTGGTGTGAATGACCTGAGACGTACCTCCCTGGACTACATGAAAAGAGACATAGAGGAGCTCTCTGATCATGTAACCCAGGCTGGTATGACCCTGACCTTGAGCAGCATTCACCTAGAATGATGCCACAGTACAAAGACAAAATGATCGATTTTAACAATTGGCTAAAATTTTGGTGTCATTCAAAGGTGATCCAGTGTCTGTCAGCCTGGGATGACATGCTCGACAAGCCACGTTGCTTTGCTAGGGACGGCTTGCACCTGTCACCACTGGGCTTTCAGATATTGGCAAAGGCTCTTGCCACCCCCATAGTGCCTTTTTTAGGCAAGGCTCAAAAGTCAAACCCACCCCCATAGACAGCACAAGGAACAAGAAACTAAGGGCAATGCTGCTAAACGTCAGAAGTCTTAACC
The DNA here is from genome assembly GCF_019279795.1 of Protopterus annectens. Taxonomy (NCBI): domain Eukaryota; kingdom Metazoa; phylum Chordata; order Ceratodontiformes; family Protopteridae; genus Protopterus; species Protopterus annectens. The sequence continues at coordinate 745,654,331 of NC_056737.1, read as the reverse complement.
TCAAGATGCATCTTTTCAAGCTCTCCTCAGTATGGAGAGCATCGATATCTGTGCAGTGACAGAAACCTGGTTCAAGGCTCCAGAGAGCACCCCAGCACTACCAGGCTATACCTCATATCATGCTTTTCGGCCCCAAAACCCGGACCGAACCACAAAAGGAGGGGGAGTTTCCATATTTATCAAGGATATCCACACCTCCAGGTTAGTGGCATCGCACGAAGTATCGGAGACCATCCATGTGCAACTAACAGTGGGCAAGACTGCTTTTCAGTTTATAGCATCCTACAGACCACCCTCTCAAAGTCAGGAATCCCACTCGGCTTTCCTGAAAACATTGGAGAACATGAAGATCTCTCCGAACACCATTATATTGGGCGACTTCAACTACCCAAACATTGACTGGGAGCACTACTCAAGCCCCAGCACCTTAGCCCAAAGATTCCTGGAAATTATAAACTCAAATGCTATGGAACAACTAGTCACTACTCCCACAAGAGGGACAACATACTAGACCTGATCATTACCAACATGGGGACTCTATGCTCCACACCAGAAGTATATCCCTCATTGGTAAGATCAGACCATAAATTAATTTCACTGGATGTCCACATCCCGACCCCACCCCAGCCCAGAAAACCACAGTGAAAAACTTCTCAAAAGCGAACTTCTCACTTCTCAAAACCGAAGTGGAATCCTTCAAGGCCCCAGGGCCAGTGGAAACTACAGCCCAAACTGCAGAATCCTATATAAATGCATTCTACGGACATCTCCAGGAATGCATGGATCATGCTATCCCAAACAAAACCAAGACCCAATCATCCAAAGGCAGGCGTCCAGTCTGGTGGACCCCTGCCATAAATAAACTGTACAACAGAAGGAGGAAGCTTCTACATGATAGAGCAAAATCCCTAATAGGGAAGGCATCTCTGATCAGTACTAGCAAAAAATTAAGATCCCTCATAAAATCCTCCAAGGCCAGCTTCGAGAGAAAAATTGCACAGGACACCAAAGACAATCATAAGGCTTTTTTCAGTTATGTTAGAAACCTGGGATGCAACTCCCAGACTTGTTCTGAGTTGATTCTAAACGACAAAAAATACACTGAACCCACAGACATTGCCAATATCCTGGCAGACAGGTTCAGTGCAAACTTCTCCCCCCCCCCAAAAGTGCAAGTATCTATCCCGGCAGAGGGCTGCCTCCCAAACATCTCAGATGCTCAGGTGAAGGCTGCCCTCTCCAAAGCAAAAAACACTGCTTCCATGGGACCAGATGGCGTCCCAGGTTGCGTCCTACATGAACTACAAGAGGAACTCATCCCTCAAATAAAACAGCTATACAATCTCAGCCTCACTACAGGATATGTGCCCACAGAATGGCGTACAGCAACAGTGGTCCCACTCCACAAAGGTGGAGCCTCTATGGACCCTGGAAACTATCGCCCCATAAGCCTGACTAGCTTAGTCTGCAAGGCTATGGAGAGGATCATCATAAACAAAGACATTGGGGACCTACAGACACTAGATCCTACCCAGTTCGGCTTTGTCAAGGGCAGATCCTGCCTTTTGAACCTGGTTGACTTCTTTGAAACAGTCATCAAAGCCATAGATGAAGGGAAGGTAGTCCACACAGCCTATCTGGACCTTGCAAAGGCATTTGACACAATACCCCACTCAGGCATCATAGATAAGCTATCCAGCTTAAATATAAACCCCTATGTCACAAGATGGGTCACAAACTGGCTCAAAGACAGAACCCACAGAGTGAGAGTTGCTGGAGCCATGTCAGACTCGAAACCGGTCACAAGTGGCATCCCACAGGGTTCTGTCCTGGGACCACTCTTGTTCGGTATATACTTTTCTGAGGTACAGGCAAGCGTGGGAGGACTATGGCTCACCAAGTTCGCAGACGACTGCAAACTGGGCGCCATAATCAACTCTCCAGCTGACACAAACATCCTTCAAAAAGGTCTCACAGAGACAGATAACTGGTGCCAGCGCCATGGTTTAAAGCTAAATGCCAAAAAATGTATAGTCATACCCTTTGGCAAAAACAATGTGCCCACAAATTACCACATAGGCAGAAACCCATTAAGTACAGAGAAAGTTATTAGGGACCTGGGGACCCAAGTTGATAGCAATCTCTCCTTTGAAAACCACATTGCCAAAGTGGTTAGAAAGAACTTCTACATTGCCCACCTCATCACGAAGGGTTTCACATCTAGATCAAGAGAGGTAATCGTGCCCCTTTATTCATACCTCATCAGGCCCATCATAGAATACAATGCCCCTTTTGGGATGTACCTTACCAGACACCTGCAGCAATTAGAAAGACCCCAAAAGTATCTCACCAAGAGGATCAAGGGTCTCAAACAGATGCCATATGCTGCTCAGTTAAAAAAACTCCAGCTCTACTCAGTTGCATACCGCCTACTTTGAGGCAATCTATGCCTGACATACAAATCTATGTCAAATCCAGAATTAATGGACATGCTCCACCTCAGTAAATCTAAATCCCTTAGAGCCACACGCTCGAGGGACTTGAACCTCAGCACAGAAATAAATAGAACTTGCTGGAGGGACAGGTTCATAACCCAGAGGCTCCCTTCGCTCTGGAATAGAATTCCAGTTCATGTGAGGCAGAGCACCTCACTGAATCTCTTCAAGAAGAATCTCGATAAGTGGATGGGGGATCGTAGGTTTGTCCCAGGGATTACTCCCGTGTCACTATTAGACAGAGGCACAGTAAACTAAACCTTAAAAAGGGCACAGTATACTCAAATCAAGGGGTGGCGTAAGCCATACAGAATCGGGCTAGGCTTATAATTGCCCCCAGGGCAGATAGCCTAGTATGAACCTATGAACCTATATACTTTATTGTTTTAATAAAAGTAATATTTTATGCTCCAATAAAGGACAAAGTGTTAAATTTTTGAATTTATAGTTATTAATTTGACACCTAGGTGGAATAAGTAGTATAGAATCATAGATAAACTGTCTCTCATACCTCAATAATCCCTTATCCTAAGCCTTAATTCTATCTCTCTCATACCTATCAACCTCTTGGAGCAAGAATTCTGGACAAAGCCATAAATAATGGGGGGACAAAGCCATAAATAATGGAAGACAAAGCCATAAATAATGGGGCGACAAGGCTCAAAAATAGGGACACTTTTTAAATACTGCTCTTACAAACTTAGAAAATTAATAGAATAACATGTTTTGTATTAGCATGAATTTTCTGAAAGGTAGAAAGTCAGAATCTCAAATGTCTCATTATTTTCTGACTTTTCTCTTCAATGATTTGCCAATGATTTACCAAAAAAAACCAATCTTTTAAAAAACAGACCAAAAATAAGAGGCAAAAATTTGAACATTCTGTGAAAATCTGCCAAAAAATGTATAATTGTATCCTATGGCAAATGTCTCCCCTTGTAACGATCACATTGATAACACCCCCTGAAAATTGATTCTACAGATACAGATTTGTGAACTTTTGTTGACAATGAACTGTTCTTTGATCACCACATATCCCTTTTGTAAGGAAGCCCTTTTTCATCACACAGTAATATCTAAAGGTATCTAGTCCCAAACCAGGGATGTAATTTTTACACTGTACACGGCACTCATTAGAATGATCAGGTGTAATGCACCTTTTCTATGTACCTGTCCAAACACTTGTTACAAGTGGAATGGCACAATGTTTTCTTGCTAAAAAAAATCAAGGGGTTAAATCATAAAAACTATGCAGACTGACTTAATGCCTTGTATTTCTTCTCAGTATCATACAGACTATTGACAGGCAACTTCTACCTTACATATAGAGCCTCAGCAGACCCTCTTCTGTCCAACTTATTACACATTCACAAGTCAAATGGTATCATAAACACCTGCTCAAGAGACCTCGATCTCTTATGCAAAATTAACAGGACATAATGGAGGGACAGGCATGTATGGCAGAGACTACCACTTCTACTGAGCTGCCTCCTAAGTACACAGGTTCATAGGTGTGCACTAGGCTAATGACAGCTAGAGTGATTTTAAGCCATGCCATGCATCCCAAATCTCTGACAAGTTCTAGTACGTTCGATAAGTGTAAGCAGGGGCTTGGGAGATGAAACATTTACAAACAGGGGTCTGTGAGATGAACCATTTACAGGCTGCCTACATCCATTAGAGACCTAGGTTCCAAACCAGGGATGAAATTATTGTTCCCCATGAAATTGCCCAAGTTATACTTGAATTTGGTTAGGGAGGAACTGTGCTTCATATGGATGTGGAGCCTGTTCCAGAGAAGGGGGTAGTCTCTGGAATAAATACCTGTTTCTTCATCAGGTCCTATTTGTATCACAAACAAGGTTTAAGTCTTCAGACCGGGTAATTCAGGTGCTGTTTGCTTTACAGATATGCAGGAGGTGAATCAGGGTTGTGTCTAATAATGGCTTGTATGCCAGGCATAGATCTCCCTTTAACAGCCTGTAGGAGACAGACCACAAGGATGGATTTTGAGGTGGTCTGCATAGGACATGTTACTTATACCCTGTATTCTTTTAGTAAGAAACATCTGTGGATCTCCTAGTTGTTGGATATGCCTGGTTAGGTGCATGCCAAAGGGGGCATTGTACTCAGTGACAGGTCTGATTAATGCTGAATATAGTGGAACAATGACCTCCTTAGATCTAGATGCCATACCTTGGTTTATAAGTTGTACATCATAGAATAATTTCCTTACTACTGTATACAGGTGATGGCAAAGGCTGAATTAGTGTCACTTGTATCCCCAAGTTCCTGACTACTGGGTCAATTCTTCAGGGTGTGTTATCAATATGATAGTTACTAGGGGTGGATGACTTCCTGAACAATATTATTATGCATTTCCTGACATTTAGTTTTAGTCCATGGCACTGATACAAGTTGACCGTGGTAGCCCTTAATGGAGAACATTAATGTCTGTGGCATACTCTCTGACTCCTCTTAGTTTACAATCATCTGGAAATTTGCTCATCCAGAGGCCCTTGACTTTGGCTTTTACTACAGAGAAGTAAATGCCGAAAAGGAGCCCCAGGACTGATCCCTGCGGGACTGTGCTTGTGACTGGTCTCTTTTACAGGATGACTCCCCAGTTCTAACTTCTTTGGTCCTGTCTGTGAGCTATCTAGCTATCCTTTGGGTGGCATATGGATTTATACCTAACATCCTGAGTTTGTCAACAATGCCTGAGTGAAGTTTTGTGTCAAATGCCTTGCCCAGGTCAAGGTAGGCAGTGTGAACCATTTTACCCTCATCCATTGCTTTAATGACCTTCTCAAAGAAGTCCACCAGGTTGAGTAGACATGATCTGCCCTTGATGAAGCCAAACTGACTTGAGTTCAGTGTCTGGAGGTTTCCTGTATCATTACTGATAATTTCCATGATAATTTTTTCCATGGCTTTGCACATGAGACTAGTGAGACATATGGGTCTGTAGTTTCCAGGGTCTATAGATGACATAACTTTGTGCAGAAAGATGACTGTTGCTGTTTTTCATTTGTGAGATATGAAGCCTGTTTGGAGGCAATGATTGAATATGGATTTCAGATGGCCTGATAGGTTGTTTCATGCTATTTAGAAGGCATACTGGGATACTGTTTGGGCCCACTAATGCAGTGTTCTTAGCCTTAGAGAAAGAATTGAGAGCCTGTTCCCTAATGATAACAGGTAGTAGGGTGAGCTATATTTAATGGTATTTCCTGACGAAAGGTTGAGGGGAGAGAAGGGTAAAGTTATAGATGAATTTGTTGGCCAGTAGGGTTGCTATATCTTCTGGCTCAGTATAAGTGGCCCCATTTACAATGAGCTCTACACACAATTATGTATTGCACTTGAAGTTGCAGAAATAGTTAAAGAATGTCTTGTGGTTGTCCTTGGCCTAGGAGGCCAAATTTACCTCAAATGTGGTTTTGGTAGACTTTATTTGTGCTCTGAGTTATTTGCTTAGTTCAATGAGAGTGCTTTTATCCTGCTGGGTGTAATACCTCCTAATTTTAGCCATGATTTTCTTTCTTCTGTTATACCATAATCTGTGATTCCACCAGGGTGGCTTATTTTTTTGAGTTAGTTCTGTACTTATTCCTAATGAGTACACCTGCTTCTATACAGCTATTTACATGCTTGTATAGGGTCTCTGTGAACAGTTCCATATAGGCAGTAGTGTTCTCAGTTTTTGCAGAGGTTTGAATTTTTGCCAGGTTATCACTTAATAGTAGGAACCTAGCCTTAGAATAGTTCCTGAAGATTCGAGTTAGCTGGAATACCAGGTTTTATTTTTACTTCAAAGGAGATTGTTTTGTGGTTTGACCTTACCAGAGAGAGCATTATACTAAGGGGGTGTGCAGCACTTTACCATATTAATGAGGACCAGATCCAGCATGTTTGTGCCTCTGGTCAGAGGATTGGCAATCTGGCCAGGGAGTTTGTATTTACAAAATCGAGAAATCTGTGTACTGGCATGTTTGGTGTTGTATATGATTAAACAGCAGCAAAAAAATCACCAGGTGCAGGTATACAGATTCCTCCAAGGCAGCAAAAACAATCAAAGGTGAAGAAACAAGCAGAGAAATACAAAAGCATGGCTTAAAAAACAAATAAAACTTTAATTGTACAAGTAGGTAAGAGCTTTCATGTCTCAAAGTATGCTTCATCAGACCATAAAAAATATAGCACAAGCAGACTGCTTAAATACACAACTTGAAACAAAGTAACTGCCCAAGCTATTTGAACAGGTTTTCATCCTCTTTGATTTTCCTCTTTCTCTGTCTATACTTCTTCTGGCTTTTCCTGGTTAGGGGTTGCTACAGCGGATCATCTGTCCGCACATGATTGGCAGTGGAATTTTACGGTGTCGAGTTGCTAGCCTGGCACCCAACCATGCCTAGGGCCAATTTAGTGTATCCAATCTACCTACAGCATGTCTTTGGGATGTGGGAGGAAACCAGAGCACCCGGAGGAAACCCACACAACCACAGGGAGAACATGCAGACTCCGCACAGAAGGCACCCCAACTGAGGATTGAACCAGAGAACCTCTTGCTGTGAGGCAACAGTGCTAACCACTGCACCACCGTGGCCACCTAACCTGACTAATATATCTTTATATACCTTACAAGAAAAAAAAAAACATTTAAACTCTGCAAACAATGCTTATGATACTATTTTATCTTAATGTTATGTTTTCAAAGTCAACGTATATTTGTATTTCTCTTATTTTATTAATATATCTTTTTCTGTATATTAATGTACATTGTATTTATAGAGCTTCTCTCCCTGGGACTCTGCTGAAAATGGGCTTATACCCAGACGGACTATCCCAGTAAACATATGTACATAAATACATTTTTGGATATTGGTATTCAAATACAGTGGGAATGCAAGGCTTGGCTTCTTAAGATCCTCACAAATCAACAGTCTAGTAAGTATTCAGTCAGAGACAGTCATGAATCAATGTTCTCTGCTCCATTTCTTACTAGGAGCAAAATATAAGCACAAATTCCAAGCTGGCACCTATGAAGCAGTCATCAGGCAATCCGATGATCAGCAGCCTCCAGGAAACAATGTCCCTGTGCTTTTTCTCTCACCAGGAGCAAAATAGAAGCACTAATCCCAAGATGACCACTGATAGGCAGAATGTGGGCTGTCTAATAATTGGTGGTCTTGGACCAGATGTTACAGATTTTAAAAATAATATCCTAATAGTTGCAGTTCGATATGAAAGAGGGAGTAACTAAAGCTTTAACAATCCAAGGGGAGTGCCACTAATTTTAAAAGAGCAAGATAGATTGGATTGTGGTGTGCACTTAGTTTTTTGGCTGTATGGAATACAGTGGGATGACCAATAAATTTAAATAGCTGAAGGGAAATAACTTCACAAAATGATAATTTTATGCTTACTGACAACAGGTAATGAAAGAGGAGAAATAAATAAATATGTAGTCAAATTACTATAAGGGGCAGGCAGCAAGAATAACAGCTGAGTTTTAAAACACAGCAGCAACAGTGTAGGAGGGTGGAGAAAGTTTTAATTTCTGTATGACTCACAAGAGACACAGCTCTGGTCTCTTTCCTATTTTAAATGTGGAATTGAAAGCAGAATACAATTAAAACACAGTGTAATGACAATACACCACAATATACAAAATAGAAGAAACCACTGACACAATACAAATTACAAGAAAGCAATATTGGAAAAACAGACTAACCTTTCCCTCACAGCAGTTCATGGGAGCATCTGAGTGACCTTTTCCAGTAAAGCCGAAGTTGAGAATCAGATCCTTTACCTTGTGTCGGTGAGGTTCAAATCCTTTACCTTGTGTCGGTGAGCTAAATATCTTGCCATCCTACTCTTCATAAAATCAATGTTCTTTGCTTATTTTATTCAAATGTGATTTGGATGAATGGCTGGGTAACTAGTTTACCCTTGGTTTAGCACTACAGGCCCTCATGGAAAGGGAACAAATGAAATTACCCCAATATATATATATATATATATATATATATATATATATATATTATCAGCTTACCGACAATCATAATACAAAACTACAAAATCAAATGGAAACATCGAAGTTTACATGTAAATACTGTTTAAAGTATCGAAAATGTGTATTTATGTGAATCTTCGAATTAAATCACAATTAATGCGAAAATACCCTTCACCGACTTTATGCCCATGTTAGTGATGTTTTCGGCAATGTAATTATGACATCCGCATTCCAAAAACACACTTCCCGATTTAAAGTGTATTCTTTCAAGTAATCACGCTTTGTAACAGTTCAGTGTTTACTCCCCAAACAAAATGACATCACCTGCTGTTCTAGGAAACATTACAGTATAGCAAAACAAAAGTAGTAGTAGTATCCTAGAGTAAATTTTCAAATAGAATCATGCAAAATTAACAAGAACAGCATACGTTTGAATGCAAAGCATTACTTGTACATTTATTTAAAATGAGCATTACGTAGTAACCAGTTGAGCAAGCCCCCTTGAGGTCATTTCATCCCTACACTGCAAAAGGCGCATAAAGTGATACTCTTTACCCTGTAATCTACGCCTCTAAGGTGAAGACGGCATGCAAGATATTAGTTGACTTTTTAAGTCTTCAACATGATTCTGCTCTAACCTTATGGCATGCAGGATGTCCATAATGTATAACTGTTTATGAACAAGTAGACTTCTCAACCTGCAATGCCAGCCCTCAACAGTATTCTAGCTATGAGTATAACCTAGTAAACATGTGTCCCAATGATTTCAAAATGAGACATTAAATAAAGGTGGTAACCTCTCGTAGATAGCATGCCTGATGCCATACCGCCTTGGTCTCCCTAAAATGTAATTATTTTTGAAAAAATCACATAGTGGTTTCCCAGCTTCAGGCATATCACCTTTAATCTCCTCCAACATTAACAGTACTGTATGTGGGGATACAAAGGCTAAGGCAGGTAGCTGCTTACATAAGAGTGCAAATTGAGTGTTATTACCAAATAATGATGTTAAATGTAGCTTCTGAATTTGACGCCACACCAGTTGACAGAGATGGAACCAACAACCCTTAGGTGTACTGTCAGGCAAATGTTTGGATATACAGTTAACAGCACCTTTCTCAAAGTCACTTAATACCATCTTTGGCTTTAATAACAGCTGCAATTCAGAACACAGATGGATAACACTTTTCCAAAATTGGTCATAACACTCCTCAGTTTTAGAAGGTAAAATGGCATACAACACTGTTATAACTTTACTATTGGAAGTACCTGACAGGCTGCAATGTATTGAATACAGTGGCATTTGGTGACTTCAAATTAAAGGGGGGCTGCAAGAGACAGCGGCATGGGTGGGGCCAATAGGAAGGGGTGTGGCCAACTACAAAGGGGAGGGGCTATGCTCAAAACCACAAAAACTGAAACTTTAATTAAATACGCTGCCCTGGGTGTCAAACTGTATTTATGAGAGTGCAATCAAGACAAAAGGAAGTGTAGAAGAACAAAAATATTTTCAATGCATTGGCTGCATGACAGCTTACTTAATATATAGATGGAAACAAAAAGGTTGTGAGGCATGAAAAAATAAATTACTTTTTAAATACATTACTGGAATGTCAGTCAAAATCAAGTATAAGAAAAACAAGCAGCACTCAACTCAAACCACTTCTCCTTGCACTGCAGTTCTAATTATAATTTATATTCAGCTTTATAAAAGTACCAAGTAACATGTTGAAAGTAGCAATTTCTGTGGTACCTCCACTTATAAAAATGTTTCTTATCCATAAAAGACCTGCTGCCTGATAACAACTATCTACTTGTTTCATGGGGAAAACATGATCAAAATAAAAAAATGAACAGCAAACAAGAAACAAGCTCAAGATAAATTGCTTAAAGGATTACTGCACAGGTTAGGGACCACACATGATAGATTGGCATTCTGTTTAGTTTACGGGTAAAGCCTGCAGAGATGACTGTAAGTCTCCAACAAAGGTAATGAGCTTCTTAAAATACCGTAATCCTGTCCTTTGTTACAAATACTGTCATATGCATTTCAATACCCAAGGCTTATACGTTATCTAGTTATGTAAGTATTCTCTGCATGGCAACAACAAAAAGGCTTTCAGTGTTGGTAATTCTTTAACAGTATGCTTATTATAGCTTACTTACATCTTACAATCTCAATCAAGCTTACCTTGATGGTCATGAAAGCATTGCTACTTAAACACAGAACCACGGGCACTTTCTGAATAATAAGAAGCATAAATCAGCAGTATAAAAATATGACAGAAAACCAGAACATTCTGCAAAATCAAGCAAGGACAGATGAAAAGCCACTGTAGTACTCGTGTCTACCTTGGATGGGGGGATACTCTGCGCACTTACACAGCATAACTGCTCCTTGCCTTGCTTGGACACATCCAGAGTCACTACATGGGGGAGTGGGGTGCAACAAGTATGTCTCAATTTGAAATGTCTCTGGCTGACTGTGATGGCCCTGACACATTTGTCATACCTCCCAACCTCAGAGCAAGAAATCTGGACAAAGCCATACATAGAAGTGGGACAAAGGCCCAAAAACAAGGAAAATACTTAAATATTGCTCTTATAAACTTTCTAATAGAATAGTAGGTCTTGCATTAGTATGGATTTTCTGAAGGGTATGAAATCTGAAACTCAAATGTTTGTCATTATTTTCTAACTTCAGTCTTTTATGATTTGCCACTAATTTGCCAGAAAAACACAATTTTATGAAACATAGACCAAAATGTGATGCAACACAATACAGCTGGGAACCTGTCAAAGAAGGGACACTTTTTGAATATTAGTACTGTTAACTTGAGCAGCTGACAAAATAAACGAATCCGCATGCATTTCTGAAATAAAAGTAATCTATAGCTCTGATTATTACAGTTATTTATTAATTGTAAATCCTCCACGTTTTCTTCCAGAATTGCCATTTTGCGGAGGGATTATTAGGAGGACAGCAACATTTTAGCCAAAATCGGGGACAGTTGAGAGGTTTGGATATGCCTAATTTTATAAAGCAATTTATTTACATGCATCTCTCAACCTGTTAACGCAGGAAATCTGGACAAGACCAAATATATTGGGGGAACATACAAACAGTACTAAAATTGCTCTTGTATAAACCTAGTTGATAGAATAACAAGTCTTGCTTTAGCATGCATTTTTCTGAAGGTTATGAAGTCTGAAACTCAATGTCTGTCATTATTTAGTGACTTAATTCCTAAATGATTTGCCAGAAAACCACAAATTTTATGAGAAACAAACCAAAAATAAGAAGCAAAAATCTATTCAGTCTGTGAAAATCTGGACAGTTGAGAGGTATAGTTCAGCTGGGGCTGTCTTTGAGTTTGCCGCCCTTCCCCCGTACAAAATCATGGTCAAATGGAGCCTCCCCCCTGCAGCCATTCCATTGTCCCATTACTTGACTATTTCGCCCCATTTACCATAAACACTGCAATGTTCATACTGCTTTATTTCTACAATGATTTGGATTTCATTTGAAAGTTTTATTTTGCATTTTACAGCACAAACACTAAGACATCTGCTAAACAAAGCAATGCAGTCTCACAATGAAAATAGACTTAGCATTAAAACTTCTCTGCCCTTGAAACTCACATTCATTGAAACAGGATTTAAATCCACATTCAAAGAAAATACATTTGACTTGTATAAAGATTAACTTTGGGCTGTTTTTAAATGATAGGCCCCTTGCACACAAAACATATATGTGTTGTGTGATACACCTTCCTGATTGTATTAAATTATATTCCTTGTATAATACACTACAGTTGTTAGAGTTTTTTTTAAATGTATTGTTTTGAACATTGTTCCAGTAAAGAATGAAATAAAATGCATGCACCAACAATGACAAAACTGCCCAATTCAGAAGATTTCCATCATAAAAGTCTACTCAGACTTCTACAATCCACGAGTATCAGTAAATATGCACAATCTCTTCTTCTGGCTTTTCCCAGTTAAGGGTCGCCACAGCAGATCACCTGTCTGCTCATGACTGGCAGTGGAGTTTTACAGTGTTGAGTTGCCAGCCTGGTGCCCAACCTTCCACAGAAGGCACAGACATGCACACCTAGGGCCAATTTGGAGTGTCCAATCCACCTACAGCATGTCTTTGGGATGTGGGAGGTAAACCAGAGCACCCGGAGGAAACCCAAATGAAGGACATGCAGACTCTGCACAGAAGGCACCCCAGCTGAGGATTGAACTGGAGAACCTCTTGCTGTGAGGTGGCAAAGGTAACTGCTGCACCACCATGGCCACCCTAAATATGCACAATGTCTGCAAAAGTAAAATTCATCTAAATAATTCCACATTAAAGAGATCTGTAACTAATGAAGAGGCTGCTGCTAGCAAACAACTTTATATTTTATTGTTTCATCTACAATAAAGTGCCTGTTGCCCTTGAGGAATAGATTGCCTATGTTACATAAAAAAAATGATAAGCTAGTAATATTGCAATAGGGAATGGATGGCAAACTGATAACAGGTTCATAGTTATGAGGTATCTTCGCCAAAGAGAACATTTTTAGTATGGCGGCATCCACTCCTGTGGGAATAAAACCCACAGTCTTCTGCATCAAAAGGCAAGTGCATTACCGGTTGTGCTATTAGCAATACAAGCTGATTTAGCATAAGCAGCACTAAACTTCTCTTCCTCTGCAGCTCTCAGCTCTTTGTAAAATCTACTCGACACTCAACTGTATCTCTCAACTTCACAGCACAAGAAATCTGGAAAAAGCCAAAATGTATTGGGGGGGGACAAAAGCCCAAAAATCAGGAAAACATTTCAAACATTGCTTGTATAATCTTGGAAAGTTTCTAAAATAAAATGCTGTGTTATCACCATACATTTCACTGCCAAACCTTGAACCCATCACCCTGTGCAAAACAGTGAGAACAACATACCACTATGCCAAATCAGCTGTTTTGTAAAAGAAAGAAAGACTGAAACTTAAATGGCTACCATTTAGTAAATTCAGTTCTCACCATAGCTGTCAACCTCTTAACACAAAACACCTGGACAAAGCCAGTAATGGGGGAATACAGCCCTCAAACATATTCAGTGAATTCAGTTCTCGCCATAGCTCTCAACCTTAGCACAAAAAAGCTGGATAAAGCCAATAATTGGGGAATACAGTCCCAAAAATAGGGACAAATTTCAAATATTCATCTTATAAACTTAGAAAATTGCTAGAATAAAAGGTTTTGTGTTACTATGTACTTTCTGAAGAATATGAAGTCTGAAATTTAAATGCCTGTCAATTTTATTTATTTAACATTTGTTAACCAAGAAAGTCTGACTTGGAACAAAAGTGAACTTTCAGCAAAGGCCCAGGGAGAAATACTGCAGACACATCTTTGTAACATGGGAGGACACCAGAGCAAACCCACATTAGACTCCACACAGAAGGCACCCCAGGCAAGAATCAAACCAGTAAGCCTCTAATTTTGAAGCAAAAATGCTACCACTGCACCATCAACTATTTAAGGAATTAAAAATTCAGAAACCACAGATTTTATGAGAAACAGAACAGAACAAAATATGAGGCAAAAATCTTCAAAATTTCACAAATGGTGGTGGGTAGAGAATTCGGGCTCTTGTTACCTGCACTCAAGGTACAGGGTTGAAGCCTGAAGTATTCTCTAAGCAGCAGGAATATACTTATCTACACTCACATGTCCTTATGGGAAAAGTGCCATGTACTAATATAAATTCAGAATCATACAACATGTGTAAATTTCCCTCTGTAGTAAATATAACACAGGTAGCAGAACTGCTATTAATTTGTGTGTGATAGACAATAAATGAGCCATTTTTATAGGGAGCATATCAGCTGTTAACTCCATCAGGGAGTCCAACTTATGCATATCTGTGCTCCGTTTCTTCTGTCTTGCCCTTTGCACAGTTTGCTTCAGATCATCCGTGATATGTAGGGCATTCACAACATCTGTGGAAGTACTAGCGAGGAATTCACTATTTTACATGGATCCTCCAATGTTTGCTCTGCACGTCTTTTAATAGCCTAATGCACTTTCTTCTCCTCATATTGAAATAAATTAGGAGCATGGAAATGTGGTGTACTCTTTTCCAGTTTCTCACTGTCCACTGATGTAACACACCATCCTTTACATCGGTCACTATTTTTTCTTACACAGCAGCAGTACTTTCTACAGTCAGTAGACTTTTCAAGATAGTACTGGTAGCCCTCAATAGAAAGTATATTGCATCCTTTTTGGGACATTACTGTAGTATACACTGTACCAAGTGTACTTGGATACTCAGTGGAAGTATCTGCTTTCAACATCTTTAGTACTCACACCTGCAAAAAATAGTCTCAATTAATGACAGTTTAACTACAGAACAACTTCCTATAATACGTCTACTGACAGTACCCTATGGTACTACCTGTCTTCCTGATTCATAAACCATAACAGGGAAATACCCTTTCACTCCTACTTACCACTGGTCAGTGTAGTCATACATGTGTAACATTTATATTAATGCTATTCACTCAACAGCAGAATGGAGAGAAACAACTGTAAATAAAAGATACTTGCCTATAACACCTGTGCATATATTACATACCATTACACACTTGACTATATTATCATTAATCACATATGGTATTCACATCCCTGACGTACGGAATATGTATTACATCAATTCAGAAGTATACCAATCTGGTGCATTTATGAAGTAACTACTTTTCAATGACATTCTGATGACTGATATTACCTGTATTTAAGCCTTCTTTCAACATGCTGCCACTTTAAACACTGGTATTACAGTCATATTTTACAACTTGTGCTGCTAAATTTATGTATTTATTTACATTTGTTGACCGGGAGTGTCCGACTGGACGTAGGTCCATTTTCAGCGGAGGCCCAGGGAGAAAAGCTCCACAGTTAAAATAAACAGACAGTAGTTGCATTGGATTACATAGCGATTAACAATTTAACATAGCAATTACTTACAACATATTTACAGATGAAGAACATAGTACATCAGTAGACAACTAGAATCTTTATCTGTGAAGTACATAACAGACATTAACAAATGTTACAATAAGAAGTTCCTGCTGTATAATAAGTACTAGGCTTATGAGCATCTGAGCTTGCTATAATCAAGGTAGTTAGTGGAGTGGAAAGAAAGGTAGTGGTTGGATGGGGTGGGTGATATTAGAGTGGGAGTTAAAAGGCCATAGCCAGCATGTTTTTAGGTGTGGTTTTAGTAAAGTTTTGAAGTGGGTGCATGATGGTATGGAGGTAATTGTGAGTGGGAGGGAGTTCCATAATTTGGTTATGGTGCAAGAGAATAGTGCTTCACCAGCAGAGTTATTGGCTTTAGTGATTTGCAAGTGATTTTTGTTGCTGGATCTTAGTGGTCTGGTGGTGCAATAGGGTTGGAGTAGATTCTGGGGGGATGGGACATTTAGTGGATGGTTTACTAGTTTGTGGGTGAGTGAGAGTTGATACCATTGAAGGAGGTAAGGGAGTTCAAGCCAGCCCAGTTCAGCAAGTGAGAGACAGTGGTGACTACAATAGGATGCCCCTGTGGCGGATTTGGCGATTTTGTTGTAGCAGGTCTCTAGCCTGTTTAGATCGCATTTCCTTAGGTTGGTATATATTGGAGAAGCATAAAGTAGGGTGGAGATAAGGTGGAAATTTGCTATTGAAATCTTTGCTGCTTTGGTGAGAAGTTGCTTATTTCTGTATAACGCTCCTAGTACTTTTTTTATGGTCATGGATATGTGAATGTCAAATTTTAGTTTATTGTCTATTTCCACTCCTGGCAATTTGGTGTGTTCAGTTGGGTATATAGTGGTGTTGCCTTTTGCTGTGATGTTAAAGTGAGAGTTGTTTTGAGTATGTTTGGTGGGTTGGAAGATGAGTAGTTTAGTTTTGTTTGGGTTGAGTATTAATTGGGCATTGGATAACAAAGTTTCAACAGAGGAAAAGGCTTCCTGTGTGACTTTTTGCAGTTTGGGTAGGGACTGGGCTGAGCAGATGATGGTCAAGTCATCTGCGTATTGTATGAGTGTGCCATGTTTGGTGGCAGAGGCTAGATTATTGGTGAAAACAGAAGAGTAGGGGTCCAAGGATGGATCCTTGGGGAACCCCTATGGAGACAGGTATTTGGGGAGATATGTCATTCTGCCATACAACGGATTGTTGGTGGTCAGACAGGTAACTCTGAAACCAGTTGGTGACTGATTGAGAGAAGGATAGATTATTGAGGACTGAGATAAGTTGTTTGTGTGGGACCATGTCAAATGCTTTAGATAGGTCTAGGAAAGTAGCAGAGGAGAGATAGCCATTGTTTATATGCTGAAGGATAGTGTTAGTAAAGGAGAGTAAGGCAGTGGTGGTGCTATGGTTTGGTCAGAAACCATGCTGAGATATTGGAAAGGAGGTTGTTAGTAAGGAGGTAGTCTGAGACCTGAGAGTGTATGCATCTCTCTAGTATTTTGGAGAGTGGAAAACACAACATTATACAGGGTAACCCATTCATGATACACTTACTAACTATTGTCTATATTCATACATTGATTAAAAGTGTATACAGTCCATTTCTGTACGTTGAGCTATCAACCGGAGTTATGTATAAACTGTATAACATCGGCATTCATCACGCTGATGGTAATATGCCATTTAAAATCTGCAGTATTTACAACATCTTTTGTTGTGTGCAACAAAAATCTAGCTGACAAATGGAATGGGAGGCTTAAAATGATTCACATACTTACTCTGCAACCACTACGCTGCTGTATTACAGTCCCTGCAACTTGCTAAACCATTGACAACACAAACCTGACTGTACTATACCGGAAAAATAAACGGCAATGTCATTAACTTGAGCCAAGATGTAATGGTGTCATTGCCAACAATGACATGATCAGCAACATTTACTCAAATGTGCCTGAACTATCTCACAATGTAATTAGACATAGTAACTGACAAAAATAACATTTTCTGCATTTTATGTGCTGGTAAACCCATTTTCACATACATCAATTTCAAAATTACTGATAGTAAACATTATATATATATATATATATATATATATATATATATATATATGGTTTGCTATCAAAATGTTGAAATTCATTTGGTCTAATGTTCATATGATCGACCCATATTTTACATGAATATTAAGTAGTTCATTTGGTCGACAGAAAGTGCATGCAAATTACCTGTCGACATTATGTTGCAAAAAGGGCAAGGATTTTCCCTTGTCTGCACTGTTGTGTAATCTCGGAGTTGTAATATATAAGTAGCAGGGTGTGTGGAGGGTGCAGGAGGGCACAGCCTCCGTGCAAAAACACCAGTGTTAGTTTACAGGTGTTTTTCAAGCATTTAAATTTAGACATTTTTTTTTCGGTATTTTGAACATTCGGTGTAATGACTTTTGACATTATGAACGTCGACCATGTGAATGCCAACATTTTAATAGTAAACTATATATATATATATATATATATATATATATATATATATATATATATATATATATATATATATATATTACCTATCTTTGGATATTCTTTAAAAATATAAGGGCAAATACCATGGGAATGCAAGGCTTGGCTTCTTAAGATCCTCACAGATCAACAGATTAATAAGTACCAATGAACCTATAATTATGTCAGGAAAAGAATAAAATAAATTATCTCTTATGGTTTTCTTGAGGTTTGCAAAATCTAAGACAGCACTGGTCAAAATTTCTGAATAATACAAAAATGAGAAGATAATATATAAAAGAGTGAGGAGACTAGAAAGAAAAACATAAAGCTATCAGGAACATTAGAAGCATCATCTCTAAGGAATGAAGGTCACATATAGGATTAATCAGTTACTTTTTTCAACCCATACAAAGAGGAAAATGACTGGAATAATATCAAAATAGAAAAAAAATAAATGAAACTTGGAGAAGCACCTTAACTTACAGAAAATTAGAATGGAAAGTGAAGCTAGACTTTTCACTGTGTGATACCTTAAACCTCTTGTATCAGAGGCAACATGGGATGCATGCAAATTACCCCTTAATGATATCAGGTGTTTCAGCTAAATGGCAATTTGTGGCAAGAAAAACTATCAAAAACTTTCCTTCTAGAAACACCTAGCAATGACAAAAAAAAATTCCTTGGCCTTATATGTGATTCATTTCTATCATTAAAACCCCACATCGATCCACACTAATGTGTGTATTTCACCACGCAAAACTCAAACACTCAATCCCAAAAAAGACAAAAAATGTCAAGAGCTTACCAAACTGAAGTTTTACTGTTCCACAAATGAAATCAGATAAAACACATTAAGTGCTTTCATCCCTGTTAAGTGAGACTTCCTCAGAATAAATAAAAACATCTCAATGTTCCTTATATATGTGAAACCCCTCTCCTTACATTTGATTGACAAATACCTTTAGCAAATAAGTATATACACACCCCTTGCTGTAAATACAAGTCCTTCCCAACACAATCTATTTAATAACAATAGGAACTATGGTATAATAAAAATATATAAACACTAAGTTACAAATCTTAAATAAGGCATGTAAATATATGCATATAAAACTATATGTATATATATAACTATACGTATATGTACAAGAGGTTTAAGGTATCACACAGTGAAAAGTATACAAACCCACCTCCATAGGTCTCACAAGGGATAAGAAACTAAGAGTAATGCTACTCGACACCAGAAGTCTAAACCTCAAGATGCACGCACTCGAAACTCTCCTTAGCATGGAGAACATTGATATCTGTGCAGTAACAGAAACCTGGTTCAGGGCTCCCAAGAGCACCCCAGCACTACCAGGTTATACCTCATACCATGCTTTTCGGCCCCAAAACTGAACCACAAAAGGAGGGGGAGTATCGATATTCATCAAAGATACCCACACCTCCAGGTTGGTGGCAAAGCACGAAGCATCAGAGACTATCCATGTGCAACTAACAGTGGGTAAAACTGCCTTCCAATTTATAGCCTGCTACAGACCATCCTCCCAAACCCAGGAACCCCACTCGGCCTTTCTGAGAACACTGGAAAATATGAAGGTCTCTCCAAACACCATTATATTGGGCGACTTCAACTACCCAAACATAGACTGGGAGCATTACTCTAGCTCCAACACCCTAGCCCAAAGGTTCCTAGAATTTATAAACTCAAATGCTATGGAACAACTTGTTACCACTCCCACAAGAGGAGAAAACATACTGGACCTGATCATCACCAACATGGGGACTCTATGCTCCAGACCAGAAGTGTATCCCTCACTGGTAAGATCAGACCATAAACTAATCTCACTGGATATTCACATCCCGACCCCACCCCCTGCCCAGAAAACCACAGTGAAAAACTTCTCTAAAGCAAATTTCACACTCCTCAAAACCGAGGTGGAATCCTTCAAAGCTACCCGGGCTTGTGGAAAATACTACCCAGACCGCAGAATCCTTTATAAACGAATTCTATGAACACCTTCAGGAATGCATGGATCATGCGATCCCAAATAAAACCAAGACCCAATCCTCCAAAGGCAGACGTCCTGTCTGGTGGACCCCAGCCATAAACAAACTATACAATAGAAGAAGGAAGCTACTAAATGATAGAGCAAAATCCCAAAAAGGGAAGGCATCACTCATCAGTATTAGCAAAAAACTACGGGCACTCATAAAATTGTCTAAGGCCAGCTTCGAGAGAAAAATTGCACAGGACACTAAGGATAACCACAAGGCTTTCTTTAGTTATGTTAGGAACCTGGGTGGTAATTCCCAGATATGCTCAGGATTAGTCCAAAATGACAAAAAATACACTGAATCCACAGACATTGCCAACATCCTAGCTGACAGGTTCAGCGCAAACTTCTCCCCCCCTCCCCACCAAAAGGGCAAATATCTATCCCAGCAGAGTGCTGCCCCCCTGACATCTCAGATGCTCAGGTAAGAGCCGCCCTCTCCAAAGCAAAAAACACAGCATCAATGGGACCAGACGGTGTCCTGGGCTGTGTCCTACATGAACTCCAAGAAGAGCTAAACCCAAACATAAAACTACTGTTCAATCTCAGCCTTACTACAGGATATGTGCCCAAAGAGTGGCGTACAGCAACAGTGGTCCTTCTCCATAAAGGTGGTGCCTCAACGGATCCTGGAAACTATCGCCTATAAGCCTGACTAGCTTGGTCTGCAAAGCTATGGAAAGGATCATCATGGACCTCATAAATAAAGATATTGGGGACCTACAGACACTGGATCCTACCCAGTTCGGCTTTGTTAAGGGCAGATCCTGCCTCTTAAACCTGGTTGATTTCTTTGAAACAGTCACCAAGGCCATTGACGAGGGAAGGTGGTCCACACAGCCTACCTGGACCTCGTAAAAGCCTTCGATACAATACCCCACTCGGGCATTATAGATAAGCTCACCAGCTTAAATATAAACCCCTATGTCACTAGATGGATTGCAAACTGGCTCAAGGACAGAACCCACATGGTTAGAATTGCTGGAGCCATGTCAGACTCCAAACCAGTTACAAGTGGTGTCCCACAAGGCTCAGTCCTGGGACCTCTCTTGTTCGGTATATATTTCGGAGGTACAGGCCAACACGGAAGGACTGTGGCTGACCAAGTTCGCAGATGACTGCAAACTGGGCCATAATCGACTCTCCAGCCGACACAAGCATCCTCCAAAAGGGCCTCATAGAAACAGACAACTGGTGCCAGAGCCATGGCCTCAAGCTAAATGCCAAAAGTGTATAGTCATCCCTTTGGCAAAAACAAAGTGCCCACAAATTACCACATAGGTGGTAATCCATTAAGTACAGAAGAAGTAATTAGGGACCTGGGGACCCAATTGATAGCAATCTCTCATTTGACAACCACGTGGCCAAAGTGGTTAGAAAAACATTTTATATAGCCCACCTAATCATGAAGGGATTCACATCTAGATCAGGGGAGGTCATCGTGCCTCTTTACTCATCCCTCATCAGGCCCATAACTGAGTACAATGCCCCTTTTGGGATGTACCTTACCAGACACCTGCAGCAAGTGGAAAGACCCCAAAAGTACCTCACCAAGAGGATCAAAGGGCTCAAACAGATGCCATATGCTGCCCAGTTAAAGAAACTCCAGCTCTACTCAGTGGCATACCGCCTGTTCAGAGGCGATCTGTGCCTGACGTATAAAGCCATGTCCAACCCGGAATTAATGGACATGCTGCACCTCAGAAAATCCAAATCCCATCGAGCTACGCACTCGAGAGACTTGAACCTCAGCACTGAAATAAATAGGACATGCTGGAGGGACAGATTCATAACCCAGAGGCTCCCTTCACTCTGGAATAAAATCCCAGTCCAGGTTAGGCAGAGTCCCTCATTGACTCTCTTCAAGAAGAATCTTGATGAGTGGATGGGAGATCGTAGGTTTACCCCAGGTATCACTTCTGTGTCACTGTTAGACAGAGGCACAGTATACTAACCTCGAAAAAGGGCATAGCAAAATAAATTTAAAATGGGTGGCGAAAGCCAACCACATTCTGGCTAGGCTTATAAATGCCCTAGGGCAGATAGCCTAGTATGAACCTATGAACCTATGAACCTATATATATATAAAATATATATATATATATATATATATATATATATATATATATATATATATATATATATCAATAGATAAAAAGTCCTGAAGGTTAACCCCTTGTTTGTCCAAATAGTATCATGGCAACCTTTAATACTGAAACTATATTAAATATATATTTTGCAGTGTTAAATTTAAAGAGCTGCCTGCCTTTCATCTTAATATGCTACTAATGGATACCATCTCATTCAACCCAAAATGACCTGTGGCATTTGTTCTAAGCTGCCATTTTTCTTTAATTTCTAATAAATCCTTCCAAGGACCCCCTCTTTCATCCATTTTCACATCATTGACTATATGAAATTTAAAAGTGTGACCATTGCTTTCTCTGATATACCTATATAAGGCATTATGTACATCTTTTTTAATATCATAAGATTTTTGGTATACCATAGTTTTAAAGGCTTTTTATGTTTTGCCTATATAAAAACTAAAATATCCCTTACATTGGGCCATGTATACCACTCGTTTACTCAAGCAATGGTATTTGTATTTGATGTGAACTTCTATGTACCCCTCAATGAAGAAGGTACTTCCCTCTAACATGTTATGGCATTGGCTACAGTGTCCACAAATCCTCATACCAGGGAACTACTGACTACCAAATGCCTTTTCAAAAGAATTTTTATATTCACATCCTTCTTATATACTGTTCTAGGCTGGTTCCTCAGTCGGTCATGTAGTGATTTCTCCACGGAAAATATATCCTAATTCTTATGTATCACTCTCGTAATAGCTGGTAAATCTTTGTTATACAGTATGTAAGGATCAATGCCCTGTTGGCACTAAGCTGATCTCCCTATTGATCCCTTTTAGAGAACAAAAATCTGTTTTACCTAACAAAGGGAAATATATCCCCTCCCGTCTCTTTTTACATAAGTCCTGGGGCAGATTCTTAATGAAAGTTCTGGGATACCCTCTTTTTTCAAACATACCCATTAATATTTCACTCTCTTTATAAAAAAATGTCTTCATCCGATATCATCCTAGCTAAACAGACTAATTGTCATTTAACCAATGCCGTCTTCTGAAAGAAGGAGTGCCAGCTAAAGAAATGCAAAATTGTATTGGAATAAGTGGGTTTTCTAAAAAT
The DNA here is from genome assembly GCF_019279795.1 of Protopterus annectens. NCBI lineage: Eukaryota > Metazoa > Chordata > Ceratodontiformes > Protopteridae > Protopterus > Protopterus annectens. The sequence continues at coordinate 745,631,042 of NC_056737.1, read as the reverse complement.
GGATGACTTGAATCTTCCCATTTCCTTATTTTGATGAATCAAAATATCCATATAAGTAATTTCTACATCTGAAAAATTCATAGAAAATTTAAGGAAGTTAGTGGTGTCATTGATGTAAGTGAAAAATTCCTTCAATTTCTTCTCAATATCATTCCAAAGAAATATTATATTATCCAAAAACCTGCTGTAAAAGGCCTATGATGTACTATAGGGGGGGGATTCATAACATAGTCCTGTTCTCAGTAGGCTACTACTAGATTGAAAAAAACAGGGGCGTATGCAGCACCCATTGCCACCCTGTCTTTTGACAGAAAATTTAACCTTCAAAAAATATAAAGTTGTTCACTAATATAATTTCCATCAAATCTTTGAGCAACTATATTTGGGCATGGTTCCAGTGGCTGTTGTCAACTTAGTATTCATAAAATCAATCAAGGCCCAACTGGTGTGGGATAACAGAATACAGGTCTTTAATATCAATGGTTACAAAAATAATTTGTTCATTATATAAAGACTCTGTAATTCAGGTTAAAAAATCCCACAAATCCTTTACAAGATGACCTATATTCTTCATTTCCCCTTTCAATCTCAAATCTATAAACTTAGCTAAGTAACTGGTCTTGGACGATTTTGCATCTGCTATAGGCCTTAATGGTGGATCATGCAAGTCTTTGTGTGTTTTTGGAATTCTAAAAATGGAAGGTGCCCTAGGTATTTCCACTCTCACAAAAATCATATTCTTGCTGAGAAATTTGCTCCTGTGTCAAAAAACATATAAGATGGTATCATTACTATGATATGCAATATTTCTTTCATTGATAGACACTTCTTCATAAGTGTCAGTATATAAAATGGTTAACATTTTGTCAGCATAATCATTAACATTCATTACAAACAGACCCCCTTCCCTTATCTGGTTTATCATTCATAACATTATGTAAGGGGGTCTTTTCCTGGTTGGAAAGGCTCCATTTCCTTGATTTCTCCTTCATTCTTAAAATTCTCCTTAAATCATGCTCATAGATCTTCTCAAATAATTGTATCATAGGATGTAACAGGGGTTGAACATACTAGATCTCGCGGATCTATTAGTGTTAAATGCAAGACTACTATTACCAAAATACAGATGCAGGTTCAATTTCCTAGTATATAACTTAAAATCTATTAATACCTCCTCAACCTTAGCCTTCCCAACAGGCACGGATGTGAGCCCCTTTTTCAGACAGGTTGGCCTGTCCTTATTAATTACTTTATTACTATAATTAAACAACTGAAAATCTCCTGAATCATTTTAAGTGATGGATAAAGTATCTGCAATCTGTATCATGTCGTTCTGTCCTCCCCCTGTAACTTCTCTGATAACTCCAATTCTGGTTCTGATTCCTCCTCCTTGGTTATACCCTCTGGGGGTATGACTCCTGTCTCTGGTTGTTCCTGTTACTAATCTTTTCTGACCTCCTGGGAGAGGGACTCTAAAGGGGAGTTAGGCTGGGTTGTTCATCACTATCATCCCTAATGTTGTCCTCCCTCAAATTAAAATTATTATTATTTTATGGTAAAAATCAGTCATGTGTATTCTTAATATTTTTCACGTTTCCCACCAGGGGAGGGTAAGCTGAACCTTTTTCATATTTCATTTTGTCTCTATTTAATTTCTTCTCTTTTTTGTACATAATATCTTCTATAATTCTGTCAACTCTATCATAAATATTTCAATAATAGTTTTCTTTAACAGGGCACAATAAATCATCAGTAATATTTTTATCCAAAACATTGATTTCATACATTAATTTGTCCATTTCCGCTATATTATGTTTAATCAGCACCCCCATTAGTTCACAGCCATGTCTGTCAAACAACTTAAACAAATCCCAATGAAGAGAAGATCCTGTCAATAACCCATCTGAAAATTTCCAACATCTAAGTCCTTGGGTACACTTTGCACCCATATACATTCTTTAAAGTAATTGTTTTCCAATTGTAACTTCCTAAATTTAGTTAGTTTATTCTCAAAAGCTTATAACTGGTTTTCTAGCAACTTGCCATCACAAATGTCATTAAAGTCACTCACCCCAAATTTGATTCTTTCTTCCAGCCATTCGTTTAATTGCCATCTCTGTAAAAAACAGTTTTATTTGAGTGAGAATTTACACTCCTCTGATTGTGGATGCCAGTACCATCTCCTTAAATTAATGGGGGGACGCTGGGCTGGAGTAATCACACTCACAGCACTGGCAGTAGTAGAATGGATACCTTCGAGGGGGGCTTTGGGAGGATTAATTAGAAATTAAAGAACTTAAGTGGTAGCTTAGAATGAATGGCACAGGTCTCTTTGGTTGAATGAGATGGTGTCCATTAGTAGCACATTAAGATGGAAGGCAGCTCTTTAAATTTGTTTTTAACACTTTAAAATATATATTTAACATATTTTCAATATTTTAGGTTGTCATGATACTATTTGGACAAACAAAGGGTTAGCATCCTCATAGGAAGTGCAATGAAAGGACATTTTATTTATATATACATATTTTTGCATGCTTTATTTAATATTTGTAACTTAGTGTTTTTTATTATAGAATACGTTATTTATTATATCATATTATTCATATAATATTGTTTCATTCATTCCTATTGTTATTAAGTAGATTGTGGGCTTGCATTTAAAGCAGGGGGTATGTATATACATATCTGCTGAAGGTATTTATCAATCATATGTAAGGGGAGGGGGTTCACTTATATAAGGATGGTTGAGATGGTTTTATTTATTTTGATGAATTACCACTTACTAGGAACAAAGGGCCTTAATGTGTTTTATCTGATTTCATTTGTGGAACAATAAAACTTCAGTTTGATGTGCTCTTGACATTTTTTGTGGCTTTTGAGAAGATGTGTGTATTTCAAAAGTAACTGCCCAATTTAAAACTACCTACTCCATCTCTAATTGCATTCCTAAAGTAGAATGTTCACTGCCTTTAGTCTACCTTTACTCGACCTGCAACACTACAGAATGCAAACAAATGCAATATGTAAATTTACTAACTTCTCTTCTCAAGCACAGCATCACTGCATTTCCTTATAAAAAGCTATCTGGCTACCAGTGACAACATGCTCCATCTTTCTCTTCCCTTACATTTAAAATATGTAGAAGTAGTTTCTATCTGTCTCTTAAAAGCAAACTATAAACCAAATAATTTTTTTACTCAGTCAGAATTTGGGACAACAACATTCTAACACTTTTCAGACCAGTTGAGGAAAAAAACCTTCAAAAAAAAATATCTCAGCAAACCAGAACTCTCTATCCTCCCCAAACTCAGACTTGTAGAATACAAAGCCACTGACAAGTACACCTGCTTATAGTCAAAGACTAAATACCAAAACTAATTAACTTTTCTTCTAAGCTATCCGCATCTCCATGACATTATCAGAACATTTAGTTTTACATCTGGGGAAAGCTACTGCACTGTATATATGTATATCTCAAATTAAAAAAAAAAACTGCTGCTAACCTATTAGATTGTAGGAGATTATGAGAATTTCAAGTTAGTTCTAGCTATAACAAAATGGTTATTACAGTCTTAGCACAACCTGAAGCTAACACTGTTATATTGCTAAATAATAGTACAGTACTTTTATTAGAGACATCTTGCCTTCACATTCTCTTTAAGTTATTCTGTCCACTGTCGGCTGTCATTTCCTACAAATATATATCCACTACTTTCAAACTGCTGCTATACTGGTTGGTGGTTATTCACTAATAACTAAGCAATGCAACGTTCTTGTTGCTGGCGTCTTTCTGATTATATGTGACTAAGGTATAAAAAGTTTTGTATACCAAATATTTTGTATGCCATTTCTGTTAATTGTCTCGAATCTTTTGAGTTCTGGCATCCAAGTCACAGCTAAGAAGGATCCTTGGAACAGATCACTTTCCTAGGCAACAAAGAAAAAGTAAATAAAATAAGTATGTTGCATTGATAAAACAGTCTTAATGAACCTGTCATAATCAACATGACTACATTCAGTCCATACTTTTCAAACTCTTAGAGCAAGAAATCTGGAAAAAAGCCATAAATAAAAGTGGGGCAAAGGCCCAAAAATAGGGATAATTTTTAAATATTACTTTTACAAACTTAGAAAGTTGATAGAATAACAAGTTTTGCATTGGTATGAATTTTCTGAAGGGTATGAAGTCTGAAACTCAAATGTCTGTCATTATTTTCTAATTTCAATCTTTAATGATTTGCCACAACTTTGCCAGAAAACTACAATTTTATAAAAAATATGAGGCAAAAATCTGGACATTTTGCAAAAATATGTACAGTTGAATCAGGACCTCTACCACAAATAAAGTTAATAATGTTTATTTGCAGGCATGATGGCCTCCTGACTTGCTTGTCTCCCACAAACCTCACTTTGCCAGTAAACCTTGGGAGCTGTGACCCTGAAACCTAGAACTAAAAAGCAGGATGCAAAAGATGTACTGATGACAGGTAAGGCTCATAGGGTGTACCTCACCATTATGGATGATCAGCCAAAATCAGTTAAAGACCACAGATTGAAAAAAATAATAATAATAACTCCAAAGCATGACCAACTTCATAGGTGGCAATCTGGTGAGCATCTGAAAAGTCCAACAAAGTGCTAGACTACATTGTGAGATGCTGTGATGAAGACGAAGTGCTGGCACTGCTAGTATCCTGCTCAGATTTATTTGATATGCTTAGTACAGCCCTGGAGATTATATATGAAAATGGGCATTAGTCTATTGGAGGAAATACTGAGTAGTACAGCTAGAATGGCAAGTTGTTTGAAAGAGGTGGACAATAAAGGGAAACTCCAGGCACTATAAATGCACATTACTGTGGCAAGGAGACAAAAAGCATGATTTTGGATCAGCAGAATAGTCCATGGGAAACTGAAGTTTCTTTGTTGTCAGAAGTGGAATGGTTGGCAAAAGGAAAAACATGAAGTCAGGATTAATGACAATAATGACTGAAATGAGGAGGTCCTCTTACATTGTGAGGCTGCTGTATCCTACTGGTAAAATGAAGTACACTGTGGTGGAGATATTTAACAGGTACTGGCACACAAAAGAGAAAAAGAAGGAAGGAAGTAGTACTCCAGGAAGCCTCATGGAGGTGGCTGCATTTTGAGTGTGAAAAGTATGTACTTGCATTCTCTTATTGCCACTTTGCACATATTCATAGGTTCATAGGTTCATAGGTTGGTACTAGGCTATCAGCCCTAGGGCCTATACAAGCCTAGTCATAACAATTCCCTGGCTATTTCTTCCCAGAATATTTACTTCCCAGGTCCCCTGTCTAGCAGGGTGACGGACGTGATCCCCGGGGTGAATTTACTATTTCCCATCCAATCGTCAAGGTTCCTTTTGAAGAAGGTCAAAGAGGTGCTCAGCTTGACATGTATGGGCAGTCTATTCCAGAGTCTGGGGAGTCTCTGGGTCAGGAATCTATCCCTCCAGTATGTTTTGTTCATTGTGATGACCAGGTTTAGGTCCCTGGAGCATGTGGCTCTGAGGGATTGAGATTTCTTTAAGTGTAGCCTGTCCAACAGCTCTGGGTTTGACATGGCCTTGTATGTTAAGCAGAGATCGCCTCTGAGTAGGTGATATGCGACAGAGTATAGCTGGAGCTTTTTTAGATGGCCAGCATAGGGCATCTGCTTTAGGCTTGTGATTCTTTTAGTGAGGTATTTATGTGGCCTTTCCAGTTGTTGCAGATATTTGTATCATTTAAACGTTATACAACTGCTTATTGACTTCCTTTAGCTGTGCTTCACAGAGAAATGAATAAAGTAAAAGGAAGGCATAAAAATTAGCCAAAATGCATTAAAATTTGTATTTTCTTTGTGATCACTGAAAAATAAGATTTAGGTCAAGTGCATCATAACTCTTAACGATTACGCAAGTAATAACTTGTAGCCTGTTTCTGCATACAGCATGTGAAAATTCATTGGAGATGTAAATGCTGCATCAAGGCCCACACTTACAAAAAAACTCTTCTCAAGGGCACACAGAGTGAAGATTGTGGAAATGCATTCAAGTACTTGCATCCATAAATCAGAAAATGATGGTGTTTCATTCAGCTTTGGCCCTAGCATTTCAACTATAGTGCAGACATGCTTGTGCATTTTTTATTCTTTTAGCATTTACTTTTGTATACTTCAGTGGAATTCTACTTCAAGCTTCTTTTTTTGTTTGGTCAACACATTTTAGCTGCATATTTGTCTTTGCACTTCAGCTTGAATACAGAAATAACTTGTCAGCCCTGAATGAAAAAGCTCAAAGGACACAGGTACTATTTGTTTTGGTATGGATGGAGTTCTCTCTTCTGGAGAAGCCATTAATAAAAATTCCCAAAGGACTAGAAAAGGTGCATCACATCAAACTGGATTGATTTTTCAACATTAAAAGTATTAATACTTTAACAGGAAATGTCAATACAGGTGAAATTTATTTTTGTAATAATTAAAATATTTATCACCAGCAGGGGAGTGAAAGATAAAATAATAGTTTTATGTTTGCTTGAATTCTAAATGATATTTTGCGCTGCATTTTAATAGTAGGGCTTAGGTAGCATAAAATTGGTTATGTGCATTTAATATCTATAAAATAACTTTGGCAACATAGTCAGGTCCAAGTACAATTAGATCATTTTATGTAGATGTGTTGTGTGGGATGATAAGCGTTACCACTTGTTCAACCACACTCTAGCAGCTGCAGTTCTTGGACCCCCCCCCCCCCCAAAGATTTTAAAGTTGCTACCTGATCTGAATAAAATGCAGATAGGTTTCTAGGTTAACTATCCTTATGGATCATTTTCAGCCTAGCCAAATTCTTTTCAGGTGAGAATCAAACACTGTATCATGTGCTTGTAAGATATGCACCTTAACTATTATACCAGCACCTAACCCAAGGTGTGCAGTGTGCTGTTTATTTATTTGTCATATTTAATGCTTGGAAGGATAACCTTAACTGCAAGCTTGTTCTCAACTGACTTTTGGTTTAGAATTATCAAAATGAACCAACCTAAAACAAGAAACTGCACTATTTGAAATTAGGACCATGCAACCACTAACCACTATCATTTATTATTAAAAAACACTGTTTTGTGACAGCAAGGTGCGAGTATGTCTTGTGAAAGTCAGCATATGGGTGAACATGTTTACAACAGCAATCTTTGTCCAGCACCACATAACTCTGTACTCTAGACCATAATGTGTAAAATAATATGAGCACACAATACTCTGCAACCTTCAGCTGGCAATGTTATGCCTCATGGTTGTTCTGTCTGGATAAGTAATAAAAGAGCTTAACCTCACGCAGCCTTTGTTGGTAGAAAGGCTTTGTTCTTTGCGTGCATTAAAGAATCCTTTAGAAAGTTAGCCGGTGTTTTTGCCACTGTTGGTCAATGAAGTGATTTGTAATGCTAGAAAGTTATTTATATATGAGGACCTATAATTTTTTATTTGCTGGTAGCTCTAGATGCAAGGGTGCTTGTTAATATTCCATTAACAGATTTCTCAGATGCTCTTAAGCTTTTAGTAATTAAAGCATCACTCCTCTGAATACTGAGATAAACACATCTGTTCAGCTTCAATTTTTTCTCTCAGTTAATGACATGTCTCCTTCCTCAAAGGCAAAAGGACTGCTTTTTATACAGGAGTATAAATTTGTTCATCATAAATGCAGGCAGGCTATGCATATGCATTCATATGCCTCATAGGCTGCTGCATTTTATTACCTCTAATTAGCAGAATGCTGGACATATAGCTCTTGTGACAGAAAATTTGTGACTATTCCAACAGTATGCACTCAAATGTCAAATGCAACTCTATAATATATTATATAGTTGAGTCACATATGGTTTTAAGCTAGGGTGAAGTGAGGTATTCAGAATGGATGTATCGTGATGTATCTACGTAAGCTGTATTGTTATTTATGAGATGTGTGTAAGATTCAAATGCATTAAATATAGGATGTATTTCTTATGACTAAGTTTTCTACACTAAAGATAGAGAACAGAAGAGTAGCTGGTATTCAGTTACATAATCTAAATAATAATAATGTATGCAGTTAAAAATCTGTATCTCAAAATTGTATTTGTTATTAATGTGCACATATATATTTTAAGCAATGTAAAATGCTGTATGTGTAGTTCTCTTTTTCAAATTGAAAAATAATGACCCAGTAGCTTTTATATTCAAAGTAATATAGTATATAGCTAGAAAAAGTCAGAATGAAATTCGGATTTACAGAACATTGTAAAGCACAATGTAATTGCTAGAGGTGTGGCTATGTGTATTTTAACTTGCCCATCAAGCTTAGCAAAACAAATTTTATACCCCGTAAACTACAACAACATACTATATCTCATGAAACTAACAATGCTGTGGTCACAAAATGTAGGCAAAATTATAGAGGGTAGTATGGGTTTCGGACTTCTAAATTAAAGTTATATATATGAGATGGGATTGTTCCAAAATCCTGTACAAAATGTTAAAAGTAAAAATGAAAAATAATTAGCTAAATGCGGCATGATGTATGGAAATGTATAAAAAAGAGACAAGCTCTTGTTTCTTACTTCTTGACCATTCGTAATAAGTATTTCAGTCTCCAAAAGTTGTTACTTTATAATAAACTTACAAAAGCTCACCTTATGAAATATGCTAACATGACAGTCATGGATGCACATGTAAACCCGCAGTTATAGCGTGACACTTTCTAGATCATCCCCTGGATTCATGAAGCTCGGTGTAAGGCTGGTGTAAGGCTTGCGCCAGCCGTGCTGCGTATATATGGAGTAGTAGCGCCATATGCATATTAATGAAGGCGTGCAGCCGCCACAGCCACGTGCATAGGAAACGTGCGTGAGTGCATGGGGCGTAACGAAGTTGTGGAGGGAGGAGTGTCAATGTCGGCTGTCGATGAGCAACCTAAACTGCTGAATATTATAGTCCGCCTGCAGTAATAATCGCACCTATCAGTGTCCATGGAGACTGAAACGTATACAAAGCATGCAAGATAGTCCCTGCGAACAGAAAATGAAGAAGCAAACACAAATGCACGATAGGGAATAGCAGGTCCCTACCCTTGAACAAATGACAGAAAAACCGTGTGCCCATAGTCCAATGTAGTGTTAATAGCTATACCATGTGGAAGTGAAACATATCATATGCTAGGGCACCACCAGGAGGTACATCCAGCCCAATGGAGAGGGTCACCAGCTGACCCATAATGTGAGGGAGGGTACATAGCTGTGCAGATGTGTCCATAACAAAATACACGAGGAGAAATGTAGATATATGTAGTGACTGTATGTCTGAATCATATCCCACAAGGGATGTAATAGTCACATACAAAAGGAATGTCTGTATCCCACATAACAAATGTGATAGGGAATAGAATACACATGTAAACGAATCAGGAGCATAGAAACAGCTACAACAATAAGGACACATGTAGGCTGAAAGGAACAGTATGACCCGTACCATTGACTAAGAATACCACCTGTCCCACTTTGCGAGCGACAGTACCGCTGCGGCCAGATGTGTCCTGACACAAGCTTGTAAACATGGCAAATGTGCAGAGATTATAGGACATAATTATCACTCGGACGTCATGTAATAGTGGCATTAAACAGTTGTTCTCCACACGTATATTACATAAATGTCATAAGAAAAAGAATAAGCCACTGAAATGCTACAAGACTAAAGCTTAGATATAGGCAAGAGTTGTAAGTTCTATCTGCCGAACTGACCGTGGGTATGTGTTGGCGTGTAAAATGTGTTGTGTCCACCGCAAATGTTACATTGTGGCCAATTGAAAAGGTGGAAACAGTACCGTAGACTGTGGGGAGGCATTGTCCACAACAGTCGGATATGTGGAAGGAATAGCATGGACATAGGAAAAGGCGCCATCCCCCCAATGAGTACAACAGGTCTGCAAAACCCGGGAGTCATCGGTAGAAGCCAAACTAGTATGTGACACAGCCGAACGGGTAGTACCCGGGTATACCAACTAAGTAATGAAAGTGAAGTATGGGTGTGTACCTATGTGTGTGAGGTATAGCACGTGGGAAGCAAAAATGGCAGGGTAGTCCACACAACCATAAAGGTACCCGACACCTGTAGGGCAGTCAATGTACTACTCTGGCCGTGTCATGGCCCAACAACAAACGTAGTGAGGTATCGGATGTGAGTAATTTGCATGTGAGGGGTGGATGGGTAATGGTAAAACCCACAAAGGCGATACTGTGTCGTATGCAGAAAAGGTGAACCAGAGGTATAGGAGGGGGCAGCGGGTGAAGTGGACATAAACACAAACACATGGAGAAACAGTTGCAAGACAAGCAGACAGGCCATAGTGTAGAACACAATCCCACAAACATATGTATCATTTAAATGTGCGATCAAAATGTATAGATATGTTACCGTCACATACCCACAGGTTGGTCCTGATGGAACTGGCCATAACAAATGCAACACACCTGGCGGCATAATGGGCTACCCAACATACCCTCCACATCACATAACCCACCCCCGTAACAGAACGTCCACCAAATCCACCCGTACGTGGCCCACTGGTTTGTTGCAAACACAGCTACACATACCGACCCCTACGCATATGTAGTAGGTATTGTTACCCTAGGCAGTGTCAGGATAGCAATGCATGTATTCCCTGCATGTTAAACCCCCTGCACATTTTCATAAAGCCAAAATACATTTCGATATCGTTTCTGTGTTGAATGGTCCAATTTCTGGAATATCCCTTACGGGATAAGTAACCTGTGTAAATAGTAGAATGGGTATGACGACAAGATGTCCAATCCTGTACATATATGGACACAAGTCAGAACGTGAAGTAGAGGTCCAAGGCACTGTCCAGACCTGAGTGGTCATGCATAACCTAGTACCCAGGATAAAACACCTTCCCGTGACGCACGTGTCCCCCACACAAATATGCGGGAGAATATATTGCACACTCGCATAGTGGCAAATGGCAGAAGGGTGAGGAAGACATCCGACATTAACAGGATAACTCTGATGAAGTGTGAGGGATACCTAGTGTGTGCCGGTGTGACTGACCATACCTGACAACCTGTGTGAGCTAGATATCTGGACAGAGCCAGGAATACAAGTGAGACAAAGGTACAACAGCAGGTACAATATGCAAAGATAGCTGTTAGAATTTATTCATGTATGTGCAGTCTGAGTACCCGGGAAGTCCACTGGGTGAAGAAGTGCCCAGTAACAGCGGAGGCCCGGGTAGAAAAGCTCCACAAGCAATACAAGGAAATAAAGGCTACATAATGTTAAAGGTAAAATACAAGAGTAAAAGGCATACAGTCAGGAAATACACATGCATAATGTGCATAATAAGAGTTTTGTAGTGGTAATACAGAAATTTACAACAATGACATACTTGGAGTCAAGTGAGTGTCAGCTAAGTCTGGTTAAGCTGGAGGGTAGAGAGGAGCAGGAGTATGGAGAGCTCAGAGGAGTGAGATCCCTAGAATGTATGACAGGTGCAAGCAGGAATATATCCATGTGGATGGATAAACATAGATATATCATAGAATAACAGTTTGCACAATGGCATTAATGTCCGGAGTATGAAGTCTGAAACTCAATTGTCTGCCAGCACGTCCCAACATCTGTCCCTAATGCTGAGCTACTGCTGTGCCAGAACACAACAGCATATTACAGAGGTTCGTACCATATCACTCAACTGTTCAGATATTCGCAGAATGACCAGAGTGTTGGCTCATATTGTTGTGTGCCTCCGACAATCTACATCTGTCCAGTAAATAGGTGTGGACTGAAGTCACGAAATAATGAGGATTAAGTATAACACTCCACATCCCACAGAAGAGTCATGAAAATGCAAAACCTAGTATTCTATCAACGTTATAAGCTTGTAAGGAAACTAGTTAAAATGTGTCCCTCTTACTCTCCCTATCATGTAGGGTTTGCGCAGATTTGTTGCTCAAAGAGGTTGAGAGGTATGGTCCGTACATATGTACAGTAACAACCCATGACATTTGTGTAATGTACAACTGCATACCTGTAGTCACAACATGTCCAAGAAAATAATCCCCGTATGAATGAATACAGGTAATAGTCAAATGTGAATGGGAAACCCCCCCACTCACCGTGGAGTATGGACTGTAACAACCCCACCCATAATATGTACAGCCAACAGAATAAGCTCCTGATAGGTGCCCAAACACATGTGTCTATAAATACAGGTAAAATTTTCATAATAGGGAGAAGCTCCCTGTCCACATGCTTCATCTGACATTTGAACTCGGCCAGGGAAGTTCCGTTCACCAGGCGGACAAGCCTATACCCAGATCACTACATGAACACCCTGACAACCAGAAACGTGTATGTGATATGACTATATGCCCTGGTGTTCTGCATATCCTCGGAGTGATTAAGAATGCAGCTGGGGTCCACAGCAGTAGGCAATACGGAATGTGTAATATGTAGTACCGCGTTTCTCACAGCAGGGGAATGGATGCCTGTGTTGTAAGTGAAGCGGTGAGGCATATGTTGATGTAGCTAAGTACTATGGGTATGCATATCAATGAGGCAGAACAGCAACAGAATACTGTTTCCGGCATCCGTCCAACGTGAATGCAGTCCCGGTTGATCTACGACCACTGCAGATATCCCTGTAAAGTGTAATGAATGCGTTCGTGCTGTACACACAGTTAAATACGTAAAGGTGAACCGTGTGTTTCACACCGGTCCGTAAACCGGACTACAGATAAGTAAGTGTTACGGTCAGAAGTATGAAAGGCCGCGCAAGCACACATATCTATTAAACAGATGTAACCCACAACATGTATATGCAAGTGCGCCTGTGCGTGTGTGTTCCGCTCACAGCATAGTAAATGAATGCTGTTTCCCCCACGTTATATATACATGGCTCAAACCTGTTAACCCCGTAAAGTATGAAACCGGACAAAGCCATGCAAACTACTGGTACAAATAGGGACAATCCCCAGATATGTGCCAGAACAAACATAGAAAGTGAATAGAATAACGGGTGTGTCAATAGCATGGATTCTCTGATGGGTATGCAGTCGTAACCTGAACTGCTTGCCAGTATTTCCCAACGTAAGTCTTTAATGAAATGCCACTAAATTGCCAGATAGACACAAGGTTATGAAAAACACACAGAAGATAAAAAGGCAACCAGCTGTACATTCTGCGACAATCTGTACAGTGGAAAGGTATGGTATGGATATAGATATATGTGTATACACATAATCCACTGATGTAAACCAAAGCAAATTATGAAATGAGGACTGTACATGTATATATGTATACACAACAAACATATGTCCCATAGATATGACATATGTACATAAATAGGCCACAGCATAGCTATTATGGGTAGACAAACAGACGTGCACGAAAGGTGAATAAACCGCTGCTTTCCAAACCATTGGCCAGAAAGTGACAGTCCGGCAAGTTCTACACTTTAAACATGAATATAGGTGTCCATTGCAGGACCCCAAAAATTGATCCATACGTAGTGTCAACCGTCATTGACGCAAAAGAAGTGACCTCAGCAAATACGATATAGCTGTACATGCAACAGTAGCAGGTGCAAGGGTAATAACACGTGTCGATAGAATGTATGACTTACGAACTGATATCCGGAGAGTGGGGAGTGCTTATAAGTGTCTCCAAACTTTAGTACCGCTCACATTAAACATGTGTAATGGGTACTGTGGAGGGGTGTCAGGTATGGGAATCATGGGTATGCAGAAATGGGCCTAGGTGTTGTTTGGCACTGATTTATTAGGTCCGCCCCATGGGAGTGATGTGGGTATAGCACATGCCTATATTCTCAATAATGGGGCAAACCATCCACTGGATATTGCATAAACCATTGTGGGAATATGCAGGGCCCTATATCAGTGTCATGTAGGCGATTATCATGGATGGACATGCGTATGACCAAGATGGTAACCATACCTGGCAAACTGTCAGAATAAGACAGCTGCACTAAGGCATAGTACATGAAATACAAATAGGGACTATATTAGATATACCCCAGACAAAGTCAGAACGTTGATAGAATACTGGCGTAGTCAGGAATACGAATGTTATGAGTGTTACTAATCACGACATAGAAATGTCAGTCACTATTATCTAACCGCACAGTTCGTAATGCCTTGCCAGTAATTTACCAGAAAGGCACATTATTATGACAAATGTAACAAGAGCAAAGGTCAAACATCAGGGCGTTTACCCATAATGTGTACAGGTGAGAGGTATGAAGGTAATCTGTCCAAAATACATGTACAGAACGAGTGATACTAGGTGGACAGGTGAGAAGAAAGACGTCAGGACAAATGACAAAATATGTACAAGTCATAAGCATGTACTCTGACAAATGTGAATGACAACGTATGCCCTGTGAAAGTCAATGTGGAAGGTTAATAGACTCAAAAGAAATGTGTCCCTCAGGGTGTCATGCAGTATCACTGTTACAATGTCCAGTCCCCCATACTCGTACGTGAGCTCTGCCACTGACGGAAAGCGCAAATACCGGCGTACACATAAGGTACATGATAGAATAATTAGTGTGGATAAGCAGCTGTTGGCCTTTGTGAGGAATACAACCCTCTGGGTGGGTGTGTCCTGCAATATAAATGTAATGGCATCTGGCCTGTGATGCCGCCATACAGTGTGTGTATTGGTGTCAGAAAATTGATATCTTGTATCAGACACATACTCCGCAACTGTACAGATTTACGCAGAATGTGCAGAGTTTTGCCTCATATGTTTGGTGTGTTCCTCTTAAAATCAGTACCATTCTGGCAAATTCCTGAGAAATGAAGTCATTAAATAATGACAAACATGTGAGTTTAAGACACCAAATCCGTCAGAAAAGTCATACTAATGCAAAACCTATTATTGTGTCAACTATCTACGTTTGTAAGAGCAATATTTAAATTCTGCCCCTATGTGACCCACTATCAGTTAAGGCTTTGTCCAGATGTTTGCTCTAGGAGGTGGAGTGGTATGATCAGAAACAGATACATGTGTGAGGAAACAGCATTATCGACTGCAAGATAACTCAGAAGGTATGAAAAGCGCTGCAGTAGGACGTTCAGTACTGTCCGCAGGTATGTGCTGACATGTCAAATGACATAGCAGTCTACATGAAGTACCTATAGGGCTGTCACCTTTACAAATGATGATAGTGGGACATATCCACAGCCATGCAGACAGCACAAATAGACATACACACAGCAAAACTAGGCCATGATACATGAAGCCTCCGGCGTGTACGAGTAGAGTGAGCATACAGCAAGGATAGATGTCTGTCAAGCTATACAGCAAATGCCTGTAAGGGCATGTAACACCGCCTGTAACACGAACGTTGCACGGACAATGTTGGGATTTGCAACATACCCCATTGGTATGTGATAGCTATGCAAATATGCGATACATGAAACAGTCAGCTGTCCATGCAAGAGCAGAGTTATGTGCAGAAATTATATATATATATATATATATATATATATATAGATACAGACATACACACACAGACACACACACACACACACACACGTGGCAGGGTTGTGAGCAGAACACGAATGTAACCACTGTACCACACAATAGCATTACGCAGTGACAGAACGTGCAACCGTGATTAGTAGATCACGGAAATCACACAGGCATATGTCTAGCTTGTAGACAGCGGCATCAAAGGCAAAGACGCCGCACAGATGTTATGGTGAGTGAATACTGTAAAAGCAATGTACTGTTGTCATGCAGCTGGAAACACACACACACACTTGGCAGAACTGGGAGTCGAACATACACCTAACTACCCTATCACACTACAGCATGACGCATTTACAGAACGCGCTACCGAAATTACTAAACACAGCAGTCCCACAGGCATTCTTCTAGGTGCGTGTCGACATCCGCAGAGGCAAAGACGTCAGCAGGATATATCTGTGGTGTGAAGTGTCTAAAAGCATAACCTGAGTCCCCAGGCGGACGGGAGCATGCGCGCGTGCGCACACACACACACACAAACACACACACTTGGCAGGGCTGGGAATTGAACTTACACCTAAGTGCCCTATCACACTACAGCATGACGCATTTATAGAACGCGCTACCGAGATTACTAAACACAGCACTCCCACAGGCATTCTTCTAGGTGCATGTCGACATCCGCAGAGGCAAAGACGTCAGCAGGATATATCTGTGGTGTGAAGCGTCTAAAAGCATAACCTGAGTCCCCAGGCGGACGGGAGCATGCGCACACACACACACTTGGCAGGGCTGGGAATCAAACTTACACCTAACTATCCTATCACACTACAGCATGACGCATTTACAGAATGCACTACCGAGATTACTAAACACAGCAGTCCCACAGGCATTCTTCTAGGTGTGTGTCGATATCCGCAGAGGCAAAGACGTCAGCAGGATATATCTGTGGTGTGAAGCATCTAAAAGTATAACCTGAGTCCCCAGGCAGGCGGGAGCATGCACACACACACACACACTTGGCAGGGCTGGGAATCGAACTTACACCTAACTACCCTATCACACTACAGCATGACGCATTTACAGAACACGCTACCGAGATTACTAAACACAGCAGTCCCACAGGCATTCTTCTAGGTGCGTGTCGACATCTGCAAAGGCAAAGAAGTCAGCAGGATATATCTGTGGTGTGAAGCATCTAAAAGCATAACCTGTGTCCCCAGGCAGACGGGAGCATGCGCACACACACATACACACAAACACTTGGCAAGGCTGGGAATTGAACTTACACCTAACTACCCTATCACACTACAGCATGATGCATTTACAGAACGCGCTACCAAGATTACTAAACACAGCAGTCCCACAGGCATTCTTCTAGGTGCGTGTCGACATCCGCAAAGGCAAAGACGTCAGCAGGATATATCTGTGGTGTGAAGCGTCTAAAAGCATAACCTGAGTCCCCAGGCAGACGGGAGCATGCACACACACACACACACACACACACTTGGCAGGGCTGGGAATCGAACTTACACCTAACTACCCTATCACACTACAGCATGACGCATTTACAGAACGCGCTACCAAGATTACTAAATGCAGCAGTCCCACAGGCATTCTTCTAGGCGCGTGTCATCATCCGCAAATGCCAGGACGCGGGCAGGGATTGTATAGAGAGTGTACGATCAGACATAGTACTGTCCCACGGTAGACGTACACAAACACACAGCAGTGGTGTACTCGGGGCAACTATACATGTATGGAGCACTACAACAACAATACATAGACACAGTACGCACCACAGACAGTACACCCTTCAAGATAGTCACCCAGTGTGTACGTGGTAGGCATCCATCCTGACGTTGAAGACGGAAATCTGTTGCCTGGATGACCACCATGGCAATACAGGCTGTCAACGGCCATGCCCATGCACAGTGGGACATCACCGACACAAGGTGTCACTGGCCATGGCTGCACACCTGGTAATATACATCAGTTTGGACTGTACTGTGTGTCGATCTACACAACGGCGTACTGGGCATGCTCACACACTTAGCTGTTGCAAAGGGTCATCTTGCATGCAGATGGAGTGTAAACACGGAAGGTCTCAGTTTGGACTGTACCGTATGTCCATCTACACAACTGCGTACATGGACTGTACTGTGTGTCCATCTACACAACAGCATAATGGGCATGCTCACACACTTAGCTGTTGCAAAGGGCTGTCATGCATGCAGATGGCGTGTACACACAGAAGGGCACAGTACAGAAGGGCACCGTAAGGTATAACTGTCCTCACGCACAGGGCGGTCACACACATGCAGTGACCTGTACACACACAGCTGCCGTCACAGCTTTCACAGGTGCAGGTCACACAAGTACACACTGCAGTGTACACTGTAGCTGTCAAGTCATCACCATGTCGTCGGTGCAGCAATACACAGCCTTACAGTACCACAACACCATGTGACACATGACCACTGGGCTGTACAGAGGTGTACACCAGCTGTGCAGAGTACACATGTACCAACAGGGATCCAACAGGTGTTATGCATTGCAACGATACCAGTATACATGAACAGGTCAGCTCAAGACATACCACGGCCCTTACACAGCTGTGACACATGACTGTTGCTGTACACCAATGAACACACGTCTGGATATGTCATACATGTGATTGTGTGGATGTGTGAATGGACTGCACACACAACACATACATACATAGGATAGCCTTTGATGTACCTCGTGCATAACAGTGGCCTAAGCAATGCTATGCACGCAAATGGAAGATGGGTCCATGTCTGTTGAATGCTCACACTACAGGGGGTAGCAATGTTGACCAGGACACATACCCTTGTACCGGTCGCCTGTGACACCCGTGATATCATACCACAGTCCATGTGTTATGTATGTCAACACACATGTCCAACAATAGCAATGCATACAAACATGGCAACAGGAGACACTTGTGACATCTGTACTGTGCATGCAGCAACCATGCATGTGCAGTGGCTGATGTCCATAACATAGTTGCACCTAACTACGACATGCAGTCGCAATGCAGCCCCATCATTGACACCTGTATACGGTGACATACAAACAGCACGTATGGAGGGATGTGTGTACATAAAGTGATGAACCACCTGTGTAGATGTATGTGTGCACAGGGTGGCTCACAGTTGTGTCACACACCGTCCTATCATGCCATGTGCAAACAGTACGCTATGTCACTGTTACATGACGGTGCTGACATAACGCATACACAGCGGTCAGGTGTTACCAACTATATGTCACATGGCACCTGTAACACCTACAACCTCCCGTGTGCATATAGCAGCACAATTGCCAGACATAGCGTTGGTACACATAATGCAGTCAATACCGCTGCATGTCTATCAAACATGTCATCATATGGCAGGTGTATCATTCCCAGCACTGCCATGTGTGTCCGAATGTGTGACCAGAGATGCCACATATCATGGGGATTATGTCCCAGTTGTTACACATCCCTGTACACCATTGTAGAGATCTGTACATACATCAGTGTGGGAAGCATGACGTCGGCCGGTGTGGTGCATCACACATGTCAGCTGTCCGTATACACATGTGTGGTCACCACAGTGTGTGTGTGTATGTATGTATGTCTGGTGCTTGGTGTGAGGGTGTATGCTAATATACAGTGAGAAATGATCACTAACCCACGTGGTGACTAACCCGTAATGGTGATGCAGTGCACTACCCTGCTGATGCCATAGGTCCCAGCCATACTGGCTACCTGTGCATGTTCCTTCTCTGTGACACATCGTGTGGGTGCATAGTACTGTGAGGGTGATGACCACATAGGCAAGGGTCTCCACCTCAACACTATGGGGTGTGCGTTATACTGGTGTACACCCCATGAATGTGGCCATGTTCCTGTACTGTTACAGGGTCCTACTGCTACACAGTGTGGCCTCCAGCTACCAAGTGACACCTCACATCATCATTGGCCAGACCGCTGTGTACTACCCCTGCACCATGTCACCATACCTGTAATGTGTCCTGCTATGTATGTCACGTCTCTGTCCAGTGTAGCCTGTGGCACTGACCACATGCGTCAGGTGCATTTTAGTGTACTGTTTAAAGAGCGCGTGTTGCTTACTGAGCACGCACAACCAGAGTTTAAACCTTGCTGCATCTTTGTTTATAGCATTTCCTATATGTTGGAAGCCGCTGCTTTTAGCGTCTAATTGTACACGTGCTTATCACCAGTGTTAAAGTAGTCTGAAACGGGCAATTCTATGTTTATGCCTCCCTACGGCTCTTACCATAAGTAAGACTAATTTAAACTAACGACAATTATCTTCTTTCATTATTTCTCTACTTTAGGCAGCCCCCAAGCTTAAATAACACTCCGCGGGATCCCAACACATTGCCGCTGACCAGAGAAGACCACTCCAAGAGCGAATGCACTAAAAAGACTTAACCACTGTGTTTGACTCTAAATCAAAACACCTAATAGTTGCTCAAGGTAATGCACCGACCAACCTAAAAGTGTTTTTTATCACGTACCTTCTACAAAAAGAACTTACTTTATTAAAAAATCATAAATACAGTATTTTTAAACCTGCTGTTAAATACGGTCACCTTTAAACCTGAAGAAATCCCTGTGGTGTAAGCCCCGCTCCGCTTCGCCCTAGCTGCGCTCGGGCTCGCTCCGTGCCCCTCCCTGCCCCCTATTCCCACCCACCCCCAGTACCTCTACATTTATTGGACGTTAAGCCCATCCCCCTTACCACCATCCAATTACGACTGTCCCTCACCCTGTACCACTCCCTCCCTCTTCTCCACTAGTCTTCACTACAAAGTCTACTCCTCCAGTCCGCCCACCCCTTTTCCCTCCCACTGCCACTCCCTCCTCCCTCCTCCTTGCTCCAGTACTCACTAACTTGCAGCAAGGAGTTCCCACAGCTAATACCACTTACCTACCCCCCCCTCAACATGGATAAAAACACTATTAGTACTTTCTCCCTCACAACAATACTACTTACCTTATCTTATCTGGTAACTAGATACGAAACCCTTGACCCAGCAAGCACCTACTTCCCCTATGGTCAGACCTCCCTGCACTCCCATGACTCCTCCAAAGTCATTCAACCCTCTCATCGCCCTGCTATTAATGCGTGCTCCAACAAAATCCACCCTACTCTCTGGTACCCGAAAACATCCTCAACAAAGGGTCATCTTAAACTTCTAATGAAACTCCAAAGAATTCTTGATTATTTAAAAAAATCCATAACAAAAGATGGTGACATCTACTCTAACCCAGGCCCCACCATTAACGTTGACCCAAACCCCCTGAACGCTGCTAGAAGCCCAGCAGGCTCCCTACGTATGCTTCACCTTAACCTAAGAAGTATTAATAACAAAGTACACAGCTTGCATGCTCTACTTGCAACCCACTCCCCTGACATCATGTGTCTCTCAGAAACTTGGCTCAAACCCAGCACTAAGGATGAGGAAGTCATCCCACCTGGGTATAACATCCTCAGAGCCGACAGAACCACTAGAAAAGGTGGTGGAATAGCAGTCATGTTCAAGAACTCCTTGAATATCATTAGGAATCCACTCCAACCTCCAAAAGTCCATAACCAGGAATTACTTGCTCTAAAGCTATCCCTAAACAACCAAAAAAGTATTAATCTCCTAGTCATATATTTCCCTCCAGGCAACAATACTGAATACCTAGAACAAACTCTGAGTTGGCTTTCCACCTTCTATCCCCAGGAAACGATTATTTTAGGAGATGTTAACATTGACTGGTCTCTCCACTCCTCCCAACTAAATCCACTCCCCATTAACTTACATGGATTTTCCCAACTTATTCATTCCCCCACTAGAATTGGACATGCCCAACAAAAGGAGAGCATCATAGATTGGATCCTTACTAACAAGGATCCTTCCAACTATACCTCAGGGACCCTCCCTAACGACCTTAGCGACCACCTTATCACTTTTATTATTAAACACAAATGCTCAACTACAAACCCCCCCCTCACCAGATTAGTCAGAAACAGCAAGAATTTTGTCCCTGATCAATTCCTTGCTGACCTCTATGCTTGTAACTGGTCCATCCTAAAAACTCTACCCTTAGATCAGAGCGTGTCATACTTTAATGACACCTTCCTTAAAATACTTGACTCTCACGCTCCCAAGTGACTCATTAGAACTAAGGAACGTATTGCACCTTGGCTATCTAAAGATTCTAAAACTAAAATTAAACTCAGAGATCAGGCCTGGAACAAATGGAGAACCACAAAACCCTCTAGATCGCATCAAGTTTCTTCAGCTTAGAAACTCAACCAAAGCTGCCGTTATGTCTGACAAAAAACAATACTTCTGTCACCTACAAGACAAATATCAAAATAATCCCAAAAAATTCTGGGCAGGTTTCAATCACCTCCTCCATCCAGGCAAATCCACTACCCCCACACCAGAAACACTCATAGATAAAAATCCAAGTGAAATAGCTAACTCTTTTAATTCCTTTTTTACTGAGACCATCCAGTCCCTTGCCAATCAGCTCACTTCATCCCCTGTGGCTCCCACCCCAACTAACTACCCCACTCAAACTGCCTTCAATTTAAAACCCACCTCCACCTACTACATTCGTACCTCCTGAAAAACTTAAACCAACCACCCTAGCGGCTGACTTACTCCCAGCCAAATACTTACAAATAGCTTCTGATGCCATAGCCTACCCTGTATCAATCTTAATTAACCGGTCAATCGCCGAAGCCTCTATTCCCTCAATCTGGAAAATCTCGTATATCATTCCTCTCCACAAAGGAGGGTCATCCACTGCCACAACAAACTATAGACCCATAGCCATTCTCTCCCCCCTATCTAAAATTTTGGAACGTTGCATTCACAAGCAACTCATTACCCACCTCATACAAAACAACCTCCTGTCCAACACCCAACACGGCTTCCGCCCCCATCATAGCACAACCACGGCTCTCCTCTCCTTTGTTGATTCAATTAACCTCAACCGGAATAACAAACTAATCTCCTCTGCGCTTTTTCTAGACCTATCGAAAGCCTTCGATATGGTCAACCACAACCAGCTGCTCCATACATTGGAAACTTTTAATCTTAGCAAAACTACCATAAATTGGTTTAATGCATACCTCACAGGCAGAAAACAGGCGGTACAGTGGCAAAACAAGATTTCAGACCTACTCCCCACGAACATCGGTGTTCCCCAAGGATCTATTCTCGGTCCCCTTCTTTTCTCTGTCTTTATTAATGGTCTACACTCCATCCTCCCTAGTGCCACCTGCATACAATATGCAGACGACTCCACTCTTATCTGCTCAGACGACTCTCTCACCAAACTCCAAGTCACAACCCAAAACTGCTTCTCTATTGTCGAAAAATGGTTCTCAGATCTAAAACTCCTACTTAATCCAACTAAAACCAAATTGCTTCTATTCTACCCCTCCCCAGCGACTTCTTATGGCACGGAACCTCCCCATACCCCCACCTCAACCTTCGTTGTGTCCTCTAATAACGGTACCAAAATTTATCCTGTCACCCACACTAAACTACTTGGAGTGACAATTGACCACAAACTGAGATTTGACATCCATGTAAACCAGGCCATTAAATCACTTAACAAGAAACTTGGGTCCATGTATAAAATAAAGAAATTCTTAACCCCCCACACCAAACTAACCATTGCCCGTACCCACCTCCTACCCACACTCCTCTATGCCTCCCCAATATTCTCCTTCCTTCACAAGAAAGAGCTTAATAAACTATCCACAACCTATAACCACATAGCCAGATTCATTACCGGACTGCCCTACCGCACCCATCACTGCCTAAATCTAAAAACACTGGGATGGCTAGAATTGCCCAACATCCTCAAACTTAACCAACTTACAGAGGCATTCAAAATTATAAAACATCCTGAAAAACTCCCTCACTGAACAATATACTTACCCCCTACACTAATCTAACATCCCTAAGGTCATCCAAAAGTATTCAAGTATTAACCATTAAATCTACTAACTCGGGTGGTGATGCACTGTACGCCAATTCCATTGGCAAAACCTGGAATGCTCTCCCCAACAACCTTAGACTTATACCCACTCTCCACCAATTCAAAACTCAACTCCGAACTCTATTAAAATCTCAATGGCTATGTCCATGCTCTAATCCAGACTAATAGCTCAGGGTCCCAGCTCAACCCGGCCTACCTAGGCCTCCACCCAGCCCTTAACTTAAGGGTCCACTATTAAGCCCTAATGATTCATCTTTACTAACTAATATCACTAATTGAAATTTTTTTTTTATACTATTACCTACTGTTATATTTTTGTATTTTTAATGTTGCCTGTCTCAATTTCCTAACTTATGTCACTATATTTGTTTATGTACCTCTGTTCTTTGGAGCTTTTCTCCCCGGGTCTCCACTGAAAATGGACATGTATCCAGTTGGACCAACCCGGTCAACAAATGTAAAATAAATAAAAAAATAAAATAAACAGTATATGTGTGGACATCTGTGTCATTTTGGTGTTTCCAACAGTTAGGTTGAGGGTACATGTAGCATGCTGATATTGCCAGACGTGCCTGTGAGTAATCCACAGTTACACGTGGGGGACTGCAAACACTGCTACCTGTAGGCACATGCAAGTACACCATAGGAGGGAACCAGGGTATCACAACCAACATGGTGCTACAGATGTAACCGAGACACATACCGTGAACACATCACAATGCATGCTGCACCTGAACTACATGGTATGACCGGTGCATGTCGACAGTACACAACCTATGCCACATACACATCTCTCAGTATTCACACACAACCACTGCAACATACACATCCCTCACTATGCATACACAGGTAATATTACACACACCTCTCACTATTCTGTTCGCCCTGTGCATCAGAATATTTGAGCATATCCCTGCACCGATGGTGTGGATGACAGGGATGCAGCACAGGCTTCATCATATGCACAGGGTGATATGTTTGCCAGGGGCAGGCTGCACCAATGGATGACATCATGTGTGTGTGTAAGGGCCGGTGATTTGATTGGACATGTCTGTTCAGAATGCATGTGGATGTTGTGGAGCCCTACAGTTGTGTTTGCTGTGTGAGTGTATGTGTGTACACAGTTCTGCCATTTGTGAGGCCTACACGGGGTATAATTGACAGCCCCAGATTGTACAGACCAGGTTGTACAGCTCATTGTGTCTGTCCACGGCCACGTGACCTGTGCCTGCCTGGGGTTGCACGGGCACTACCAGATGGAGGTACAGAGTGGCTACTGTCCGACGACACATGTCTGCTGGAACCGTGTCCCCGCTGAGAATGTCCAGGGCCACGTCCACGTGGCCTGCTGTGTCCTGGTGTGGACAGCGCATCACCAGCTGCACTGCTACTGCTACCGGCACTATGGGAGCGGGCATGTGAGGTGGCACACTCACTTCGACCTACACTAGGTGGTGTTGCTGGCCTATGTCCACGTGGCCTACGCCTCACTCCTACCAGATGTTCCAGCACAGACAGCTCACGCTCGCGGATTGCCATGCCACGGTCAAGGATTCCGACCATTTCACCCAATCGCCTATCCAGAACATCAGCAATCTGCTGTTGAGCATTTGCCAATGCCTGGATGTTGTCATTTAGGGTATGGATAGCAGCCCTCTGCAGCCTCTGCCCTTCTCTGT
The DNA here is from genome assembly GCF_019279795.1 of Protopterus annectens. Lineage (NCBI taxonomy): Eukaryota > Metazoa > Chordata > Ceratodontiformes > Protopteridae > Protopterus > Protopterus annectens. The sequence continues at coordinate 745,605,764 of NC_056737.1, read as the reverse complement.
TCTGCCATTCAGCACATGCCTGTGCCGCCATTACAGTCTGGAACATGCATCTGGTGATACCAGCTGCTGCGCTCTGTCCTGCAGGTGCATGTCTGCCAGAGGTCCTCCTATGAGCAGCACCGGCCAGATGCCTGTGTGGCACATCTGCAGTCATTCCACTGACACCATGGTGTGTAGACACACCTTCTGTAGCCACCACACGTTCCTGTTCCAAGCTAACAGACGCTGACTGTCCTTCCTCTATGGCCACTGGTGATGCGGTATGTGTTGGCAGCAGAACTGTGTGCGGGGAAGAGGGGGACATAGCTGGGATGGTAACCATTGGCACAGATTCAGCCCCTGACAACCCTGCCTGTACCTCATGCATATGTTCATCACCACTAGTATCTGTGGGGACACTAACATCAGATGGACCGCAGGAGGGTAACGCACCTACATCACCTGTGAATGCAAAGAAATACTGTAAAGTACAATAGACACAGACACACACAGACACACACACACACACACACACACACACACACACACACACACACACACACACACACACACACACACAGACACAGACACACACAGACACACACAGACACAGACACAGACACACACAGACACACACACACACACACACACACACACACACACACACACACACACACACACACACACACACACACACACCATGCATGTGATTTGACAGATGGCATGCAGCATGCCTGTGATACAGCAGAGGGCATGCAGCTCAGACATTAATAGTGTTAGTAAGCATACCTCCCTTGAGTGCACACTACAGCAAGCAGGTGTCATATCAGTAGCCATGCAGTTCACACAATCATGGTAGTATGCATCCATCCCCTTGATACACCATGTGGCCCAGAACAGGATAACAGTACACATGGCTGACGTGACCTTGACATGTAATCTGCTGACATGTGCATTAACATGCATACATGTCTGACACAATGGTGTCCTGACACATGTACAGCATCATAATGGGCTTCACATTGCAGTGTTGTCTGTATGCCCTACAGATAGAATGCATGTTTAGCAAATGTGCATGAGCATGGGAGGGTAGTGTGAGCCGTCTACATTGCTATACAGTGTGAAGTACAGACACTGTGCCATTGCATGGCATCATGAGGCATCTATATTGCTGTAGAATGCATAATATGTACACATTGCATAGCCATAACTGCATGCTATGACACAGTCATGATGTTCAACAGATCGTATATGGTAGACTTCAGTGACACCTCCAGTAGCTGTGCACAGGCTTTTAGGATGTCCAGTGTACCACATCAACTGTATAATCGGTCAACTAAGGCTATAATTGGACCATGTGTGGACAATGTGCAACAGGGTGTATACACATCCCATGTACTGTGCGGCTACATGTTTCTGGCCATCCCCCATGGCCATGTGTGCACATGTGTTGGCCAAATGTGTGTGATGGCCATCTATCTCACATGTCTGTGTTGTCCCATATAACATACACCCATAGATGTCAGATATGTCACAATCCACGGGGCTATGCAGACAATGGGTTGTATGTTTGGTATGTGGGGTATAGGTCATGCGATAGTGTGACAATATTGCAGACAGAACACTACATGTCTGGGACATGTCAGGTGGCACATCACAATGTGTGCACCCAATGCAGGGGCATATGACACAATGGTGACACCTGTGGGCTGCCCATATCACAGCTCACTGTGTGGTACTGTGTGCGTACCACACATGTTGTTCCAATGCATACTACATATGCCTCCATTGTAGAACACCTCCACCGTTGTATGCACAGCTGACCACACATGTCGCAATGACAAGTACTGTGGTTTCAAGTCAGTGTATCATTTTGTTTGTATATATTGCACATGGGTGGCCTGTGTGAATGATGGCTGGTGCGACCTGTATATCGTGACTGGAACAAACATCAAGTGTGCAAGTGTTAACTGGCCACATGGCAAATAGATCTACACTGTAACATGCCTGATACTGATGACAGTCTCACCTGCAACGGACTCATGTCTGTGTGGCACGCCAGAGGTACCTGTATAGAGGTGACACAGCAGTATGAACATTATCCATGACTGTATGACAGCCACAGGTTGCACTGTGCATGTTAACACATTCACCTGTGTAATAGCATATAGTATGCACATGTGTGCATACACAGAGTAGCATGCTGTAGTATGCAGCATGTGTGTCCACATACCTTGCATATGTTGTTACTTTACATAATGTACAGTGACACATGCAACTAAATGGGATATAATAGCCATATGTGCAGTACTGACTTACCAGGCAACTCCAGGCTCATTGGTTGGGAGACACCCACCTCCACGATGGCAGCTAGTGTTTGTGGATGCTGTTTCCTGGGTGTCCCCAGACTGGCCAGTAGCTCCTCGGTGTGTGTGAGTGGGGGCTGGGTTGGTGGCCCATCACCTGTTCCACCTAGTTCCCTGGTGATTGCAGTGGCACGCTGTTTTGCATGTCGTATCAAGTCCGTGCAGTGTCTGCGCACCTGTTGGTAGGTGTGGTTATGGCCACCCACATCATTCACCCTCTTGCGTAGATCCTGCCACAGGTCATCCCGCTGCTGGGCATGCTGTGGCACATGGCTGGACAACAAGTCATAGTTCTCTTGGAGCTGTGGGATGAGGATATCATCCTCCTGGCGGCTGTATGCTGGAAGGCGTGTACGGGGCATTATCTGTAAGACATAATGATGGTGACAGGTCACAGTTTCAGAGATGTACAGAGATACTGCTGCACATACATTTCTATGACATCTACTACATCTGCACAGTTATCTTTCCAAAGCATCATGACACTGACACGACTGACGTGTTTGTGTCACACACATGTCACACCCATTATGCATTGGATATCATCACCATATATGTGTGTCACCTCATTACAGTGTTCATACTCCATGTGAATGCTGTCTTGCTGTGGGCATGTCTATTTGCCTGCACTTGTGTTCTTACCTATCTGCACATGCCTGGATGTGTCCACGGTAATGCTGTTGACCTTGATGCTGTGTATATGTCACATATCAACACAGACACAGCTGTAATGGACTTGAGCAGTGACAATGCACACATACGCATGGACACCTGTACATGCATGTGTTTTGCCATATACATCTACACAGCACTGTACAACTGTTCAACATCCTGCCACGGATTGCCTGTGTTGCACATGTGATAGACATGGGACAATGGCTACTCAGACGTCATTTGCAGGGATGGTTATCAACCATAGCATGTGCGAGCAGGGTTTCCAAGCTGTAACAGACAGCCATTATGCCACCGCAAGGTGCATCAGTGCCACATTACTGATCCAGTCAGTTTCATAGTACATCTACCATGCGGCCATCACACCATGTATGACTGGGATGACATGTGCAGCTTTGATGGACAGGGTTGCATGGTATGGCAGGAGTATGTCACATATATGGCACAGGGATCTGTCCAGCCTGTGGCGATCCTAGTATTAGGACGGTTGCTGTCCATGACATATGTCTTACAGATCAGGATATGGACATGTAGCATGTCCATCATCATGGTGTAACAAATGTATTTCTGCAAGGTAGACAGCATGCTGCATAGTGGAGGTGAGGATTGTGAAGGCTGGTATCGCCCATCCACGCATGGCCATTACCCCTTAAAGGTGGTATGTGATCCAATATTGGTTACCACAGTGCTGTATATGCCTGTCCAGTGATCTCCGTGCTCATGGATGTCACCCTGACATGACATGGGTACCTCATATGACTACCTAAGGGGCCTGGAGACGTCACCAAGTTGGGGGGTGCACTGCACAGCACCATCCCTTACACAGTGTCCATAATATTGACCACAGCCTAGGTAGTAGTTAATGGGTACAGGTATGTTCACCTAGCGGTGACAATGCTGGTATCATCCATCAGACTGTGCACATATGTCACACACCTCACCCACACAGCCCATTCTGTATGTTGTTCACAACACTGACACAGCTATACTCATAGGTCATGGCCATTTACAGCCTTACATACACAGATGCCTAACATTTGTCTGTGTGGTATGGGCTACAATGAGGGTGGAGTGCAACACATTAACCCTGTTCTACTGTAGCTGGCACTGGTGTGATGTGCACATGTCACTCTTGCACCTTTTGTAGTTGTGAGTCTGTCAACAGGCCACTGGTGGAACACTCCTGTGACATACAAAGGTATTTGTAATCAAACATCCGTGCTGTCTTGTACATCTGTACTGCTAACATCTACAGTGATAATGGTTCATGGACATGCACACCATACTCAGCAGGGTTATAGTGCGGTGCCACCCATAATGACTGTTATCATCACTTGTGGGTTGATATTATCCAACACCCTATCTGTATTGTATTGTCATGCTAGGCACTTGTTCAGAACTTGTGAGCATGTCATGAGCTACTGATTAATATAGCACCCATTCCACACCATTTCCCACAGGTACACTGACTGTCCTACACTTCCCAGCTTGCTTATGGTACAACAGCTGTTGTACACACGTAACGCACATATCCTGTGGGACATGGTTGTATATACAGGCATGTCCAACTGTCACATACCAGCGCTACTTCCTGTCTATATGATGGATATGTCGTACATGTGGCAATAGAGCAATTGTCTCATGTACACATTCAATGCTCACCTCCCAACATACGACACTACATCCTGTGGGGGATGCACTTCTGCAGCCGTGCTGGGGGCATAGCTCTCAAGTGTACCTCATTATGAGGAACGCACCTCATTTGGGGTCTTAAAAGGTGCATGTTCCTCAAGGTTCCACATTGAAAGGGTCTGTCACACATTCATTGTTGGAAATTGTTTAACTGCTAGCCATGGCTAAATAGATGGGAATCATATTAATTCATTAGAATATTTTTTTATACGTAAAACCAGCCTATTTTAGCCATCATATGCCCTTCCTAGTTGAAGCTTTTAGTAAGCCAGTAGTAAGTGTTCCACGTTTTGCCCATTTGTCACACATTATGAGGGCTATTGTTCCTCATTTTGGGGACAGAAGGTTGACAGCTATGGCTGGGGGTAATGCTGTCACCAACCCTGACTGCACCTGACAGTCATATGGAGATGTGTAACATTCGCAACACACCCCACCCATCACATAGTCTCACATGATCTCCACCACAGGCCACACCTACGAGGACAACTTGTGCAGTACGTCTCCATACTCTGTGTAGGCACCAGAGGTAGCCCCCATCATGGAAAACAACATCACCAACTTATAGCCCACAGACTCATGTGTGCCCATCACATACAGCCAATAGGGAGTTATAACATTCACAACACACCAGTCATAGGTGACTCTGTAGGGAGTCACACTGCAGTTCCACACAGCAGGCTACACAAGGCGATAGTCACTTACATCTTGCTGTCGGGTAACTGGTTCTGCAACATAACCTATGCACCCATGCCACACCTCACCAGGTACAATGTGACTGTCATTCTCCATGTTAGTGTGACTGCCCTGAGATGCCACTTCACAGACTATGTGTGCAGGGACATGCAATAGCTCACCAGTCTTATAGCCCTGAGGGTGTGGGCCAAGCCTTGAGGAGCATTATGCATTCGTCCGGACACGATACCACTGTACAACGACCGACTGTGTCACTTCAACAGTTGCCTATGCTCCTATTGTCATTCCACAGGTATCTGGTATCTGTCCGCTTTGACTGACCTGGTCAAACACAATGCTGTGGCACAGATGACTTGCACCTGTCAGCCCTGGGAGTACAGCTCACATGTAAGGCTCTTGCTGCTTCTATACTGCCTGTCTTGCACAGTTTCCAATAACAGTCACCAGCAGAACGGGAACTGGCAAGCACGACATGGGGTCATGTGACACAATGCTTTCATCTTCCTCTGTGATGCACGCAGGCAAGGCACACCTTATAATGCACCACTCCAATATCTCTGCAGTGACTGGGACCTGCCTCTAGGCTCTGCAGAGCACACCTGCAATGACAGATTATAGACAGACCATATCTTTCAGGCACATACCTGGACCGGCACACCCACAGCTGAGGGGTTCCCATATCCCACTATGTTGTGCACACATCCTGGCTAGTTACTTAGCACAATGCATCGGAGGTGCTCCACATGCAACTAACTGTGTCCGGGACTGCTATACACATTGTAACAAGCTACAGAGTCAACATCATACCCCACGGTTAACATACCTCATTTGTTGTTATATTGGACAGTGGGGCTCAGACAACTACTACTGATGTGTGACTGACACTACCCCACACTTAACTGGGATAGCCACTCATCTACCGACACATCCATGAGTCATAACCTCCACTCTGCTGGATCAACCCATACACACCACCTCCAAGACCAAAATTAACCTTGACATGAACACTACCACCATGTGACTGGTGTTACACACCTGGGGTTATCCCCTCATTGGTGGATTCCGAACATATGCTAATCAACCTTGTTAGCCACATCCTGGCACCACACCCATCACAGCATACACAGTACATGAGTACTACAACACCTACTACAGACGTCTTCTGACAGCGGTTGTTAACGTCATGACACCCGTGCAGATGGACGATGCACATACAAATGCTGAAACATACCCCAGTGCACTTCATTAGCATGTACGCAACTGCATGGATCATGCTATTCCACACAGAGCCATGATGGTACACACCAGATAACAGACACCACTCTGGTGGTCATGTTCCATGGACATATGATGTATAACAACAGGTGTAGGCTGTTGCACAGTGGTGTACATTCCCATGGGTGGGGTAGCTCACTGGTCAGCCTTGGTAGGGCCACAGGATCCCTCATCACATACTCCAAGACTAGCTACGTAAACATTACTGCGACACATTCCGGGGTGTACCACCAGGCATTATGGTGGTATGTCAGTAGTTGATGGCAACACCCACATCTGCTGTCACATACAACAGTCACTCAGGAACATTACAGACCCAGGTGATGCTGGCAACATGCTGGAGGATGGATTCAATGCTAACATTACACCCTCTCACTCACTACAGGGCCACAATCCATACATACATACATACATACATGTGGTCACACCTACACAGTACTAACCTGCACTCTATATGTCCTGGGACACTGGCCCCATGTCACCTTCCAACGTCCCAGGCTGTGATGTCCACAAACATCTGAATGACATGTCTCCCCACTAGGCCACCATATTCAGTAATAGCCTTGTTTCAGACATTGTAGCCCCTGAATGGCACACAGCAGCATTTATCACACTACACACAGGTGGCACCACAATGCACGAGTGGGACTATAGTCCTACACACCTGACTGGACTGTTCTACATGGCTATGGGGCACATCATCAAGGACGTCATTCACAGAGACATTGTTGGGCTCCCGTCCTTTGATGCCACCCGGGTTGGGCTTGTTAGGGCCAGAGCATGGCCCCTACACCTGGTGGACTCCTTTCATACAGTTACCAGGGCAGTTGCTGATGGTATGGGAGTCCACACATTCTACATTGTCCTCTCATTGCCTTTCAGCACCATTCTCCATTCTGGTATTGACAACATACACATCCACCTGCACATCGTACCCTATGTCTCAGGATGTTATGCAATGTGGCTCATGGACAGGACACACACAGTGAGGCCAGCATACCATAGTACCTACTGCATGTCAGTTACATTTGGCATACCACAGTCCTCAGTCATAGGGCCCCTCATGTTCAGTATATGCTTCCCTGCAGTACAGGCTAGCACAGGGGACTTTCCCTGCCTAGCTTTACAAACCCCTGCATACAAAGCGCCATGATTGCTCCACCAGCTGATACTGACTCCATCCATATGGGTGTCACTGTGACAGATACCTGATATGACTATCATGGCGTCAAGCTGCATGACACAAGGTGCATGAACATCACCTTTGCATTACACCATTCACCCACTGACTATCACATGGGTGGTAGTCCCCTACATACATATCACATTGTACATGTTTGCAGTACACACATATGTCACACCCATTCCTGTGGTTACCGTATTGCCACTGTGGCGTGGATATCCTTCTACGTGGCCACACTTATCTGTACTGGGTGTGTAGCTGGTACATAGGCACCCATTGTAACTCTGAACACAAGACTTCTACACACATTCAAGGGTACACCACCCCATTTAGGGTGCACCTTACACAACAGCTACAGCTTTACATACCACAACATTAACACGCCATGACGTTTACTGAGCTCCGACAGTTTAAGTATGCGGCTGCACTACGGACACCACATCTGTACACATTTGCATACTACATACTCAGGGGTGACCTCTGCTGATCAGACAGGGCCCATGTCCACAACATTATTAATGGATATACTCCTCATACGCGACATAAGCAAAAGCCACTGTGAGCAACATGCTCATGGATATGTGCACACACGCCACAATGAGTGGGATGTGCTTGAGGGTTACATTCCCAAACCGGACACTCACCATGCTTTGGAACATGAGTACTATGTACATCACACAGGGACACTCAGTAGCACTGTTCATGTGATACCTCCCTTGGTGGTTGGGAGACACATGTAGGCCTGGGATCACTGCAGTGGCTGTACTGTGCAGAGGTGCAGGTGACACATGGCTCTGCTGTTCACAGGACACTACCCTAGAGAGGTGCCACTGGTGTGAACACTGTAGTTGTGCTTACACATGGACTTGCCAGACTGCATAGTACCCCACTATGCACCTGTGAAGCTATTACATGTCCTTTGTGCATGGTTACTTGGTAGCCCTTCCATTTAGATTAGCTATCATGCTATTACAATGTCCCATGCCTACAAGCCATATGTATCCTGTTATTGTACATGCCAATAGACGATACCTTTGGTATGCATGATATGCCTGTTATGCTGTGTAGAATATCTGTCATATCTACCTACAATACTATACATTACACATATTTCACATAGTATCCCATAATGCAAAGCATACTTGCACAGTGGGACCACCTTAGATATGTCATTGACGTTATATGCCCATACACATGTGTGCTGTGACAGTATATCAACATATACTATCCCCTGCTATGGCACGTACTTGATGGACATACCCTACCACTGACGGCAGGTTGTAGGAAATTGTTCTGTTTAACGCCCTCATGTAGCATCCCTTGTGGTGTCTGTGATGTGTACCTTGTGGCCCACTGCTGGACGCACAGTTTCTACAAGCGTTAGTATGCTCAGCAAGACATCACTACATAAATACCTTTTCCCACTTTATGCATTGCGGACACGTTTAATTAATGCAAACCAGGATATACATACAGTAAAACTAATTAATACAGATCATGCTATACATAACCTTACATATCGGGTGTTCTACATACCTTGTTATCGTTATGGAGTTTCGTCTCTATCTCTCTCACAGTGTTTCAATTGGTATTCGGTATGAGCATACGGTTTGAATGTCTGGTAAGTCATCCTTATATACGTCAATACCTGTAACATGTGGTTTCATCCCACCAATTGGTGTTCCTGAGTGACTAATTACTTGCATATCAGCTGTGCAGCTACTCCATTCGCCAGTTACGTGGCAACAGTGGAGTATAATTGAATTCTCCACTTGGGCATTGCCTATTTGCCCTACCTTCGGGGAGACGGTCTGTATTGTGTTTTGTTATGTGTAATTGCAACTGCTATGCATGGAGACAAGTATACTTTGGATTCATGTCCCCCGTGGATTGTGTGTGACAGCTAGAGTATGTGGTTCAACATGTGGGTGTACCTGTCATTCCAACGTCTGATAATGGACTATTGCAAACAAAGCCTGTGACATGGCTGTTTGTTCCATTATACAATGCCTGCAATTTTGCATGATGCCTTTAATTGTGTCTCTCACACGGTATGTTGAGGGTTCTGCAGATGTAATTGACTGACTGGATGTTTGTGCTGCTATTACAGTCTGTATTGCTTTAGTTTCTAGTGTGGGGGATGTCGGTGGGTGTACGTAGCATATACAGGTTTGTGGGGCTTGCATTTCTACATATTCCATATATATGTGTGTGTGGGCTCCGTCCCTAATTAGAGAGCTAACAGTTAGTAGACTTATGTTACGGGATTGTTCATTGGGCCATTGTTAATTGGTTTCTATATCATCTGCAGGTGAGCTTGCTACTTATATACCTCTGGAATTGCAGCGATATATCAAGGGATATGTGTAAGTGACAGCTATCCCTTGTATTTCTGTCCCAGATATTTGCATTCATTGCGGTTGTGTTGGTAAAAGAACCTGTTTGCCATGGGTTGCCACCTTTTCATATGGTCATTGTTGGACACTTGCGGGACACACAGCGGTGTTTACAGGCCAACATGTAGCCACAGTCAGTACACAGGTTAGCACATACTTTTATCCTCAATACATACCTATTGTTGTGGGACTTTGGCTACTTATCATATTGCATGTAACATTTACGTTTCTTACATACAGGTATAACTATTAAATACGACTATTACATTATATATGGGACATATTAATGTCCTAAAATCTTGGACATTTGCCCTTTGTACTGTTTTATGTCAGGACACACCTGCCCAGGGTGGGGCTGTCCCTCCTACTGTGGGACAAGTGGTAACCGTATGCCTACGGCTAGCTATACCCACACCTACCGTACTGATCTACCTCTGACTTGGCACTAACAGACACATGTTGTGGACACACACACACATTACAGTCACACGGAGACGCACACGGCACCCTCAACGCACACATGCACAGACTACGGCACTCACAAACACAGTTGAACACAGTACCTACGTGGACCGCAACACCGGCAGCAGTGACTAAATGTCCCTTCATATCATCATACTATTACTCGCGGCTGTACTGTTCTGGTACTGTGTTCTATCGGTCTTTCAGCCTCGTGGTTACGCATGTCGGTATGTTACACATTCCGTAGTTGGCGGTATCCTATTTATTTGTACCTCCAAGGTGTTATGAATGTTGTTGACCTATCTATATATATTTGCAGATATCGCTGAATCCATCTATATCAACATATATCACTCTATTGCCCATTCTATCTGTATTATATATATGCATATGTGTACATATATATATATATATATATATATATATATATATATATATATATATATATATATATATATATATATATATATATATATATATATATATATATATATATATATATATATCTGGCGGGGAACGTGACAGGCACACAGCTCCACCATATGCTGTAAAGCTCATGTACTGTTCAGGTGTTGACATTCCGTGTTCCACTAGCTGTTGTGTGTACAATGTTTGAGGGCTGCCTATGTAGGAGTCACACATTGGGCCAGCTATACATTACAATTTACAGGTGGTCATGTTTGTGTGCCATCCATTTTACTGTGTGTGCAGGTGGAGAGGTGTCAGTCCGTAGGGGCCTACACTGTCAGAGTATGTGCTATACGTTCCCTCTTTGCCAAGGCGTAGGCATATTGGGCACGCCTCCATCTGCCTACTGGGGCTGGCACAGTGTGTTCATGGTCTGAATCCCTCTGTGCCTGTGATGGCCTTGGCAATTGCGGTGGGCTATGAGGGCCTTCACCATTTTGTCCCTGCTGCAGCTGCTTCCGCAGGATCATATTATGTAGCATGGCACATACTATGACAATGTGGGCACACATGCCTAGAGAGTACTGCAAGGCTCCACCAGATGTATCCAAGCACCGGAACCGTGATTTCAGCATCCCGAACACACGCTCTATGATGATTCTGGTTTGTGCGTGTGCCTCATTGTGGCGTTCTTGCATGGGTGTGTGTGCATTTCTGATGGGAGTCATCATCCACGGCTCCAGTGCATAGCCAGCATCCCCCACAAGAAGGCCATGTGGGATGTCCCCCCTGACAAATACCTGATACAGCTGTAAGGCATGCCAGATATGGGAGTCATGGTAGCTTCCAGGGCTGCCAGCACACACATCCATGATAATGCCCTGGGCATTGCACACGACCTGGCAGTTGATGGAGTGGAATCCCTTGCGGTTTATGTAGCGCCTACCATGCTCACCGGGTGGTGATTTGATTTGTATGTGCGTGCAGTCTATCGCACCCAGTACCTCCGGGTAGTGCGCCACATGGTGGAAGTGGCGCATATTTCTGGCCAACTCCTCCTGAGTTCGGGGGAAGTATATCTGCTCATTGGCATGTGGTAACATGGCATCCAGGAACTGGTGTAGTACCCTGGATGCTGATGCCTGTGAGATCCCCATTATATCTCCAGTTGGCCTTTGAAAGGTACCTGTGGCCAGTATTCGCAGGCTTACACATACCTTTGTGTCCACTGGGATGGGTTCCCCTCTGTTGTTTCTGGATCTCAGGCGTGGCCGGCACAGCTCCACTATTTGCTGTAAGATGTCCCTGTCCACCCTGTAATGCTCTACTATCTCCAGGTCATATAGCCCCTGGTAGGTTACCCTTGGTCTGAACACTCTCCTTCTTCTCCGAGGCCTGCAGTGGTTGTTGGCATCATCCTCCACAACACCGTCAGTCTCTAACACATGCTGATGAATCACAGCTATGGCAGCTCACAACATGTACATTTTAAAAGTTCCCCGTGTGTTTACACCTATGGTGCAGTGTTTGGGAATACACAGGTGTGTCTAGGGTGCTTTCACACTTTATACTATTGTGCTGTGAACATCGATGATGTCATAGGGTGGGTATGTACGATCGTAGCTACAGAGTATCTTATGTGTTTTACTGCCGGAACTTCTATTGTGGTGCCTTTGGTGTTGAATTACATTTGGCTGCCGTTGATTACCTCTTGACCTTCCCTTTACATTTCTGCACGTTGCACCTACCATTTTCTGGCATGCATCCAGCAGCCTATTTTCATTTGTACTTTCCTGGACTTGGCGTATCTTGCGTTATGTGTGCTACTGCCTGTCTGCTTTTGGTTTGCTTTGCTCTGCTGTGTCAGGTCTCCTATCTTTGCAATCCAATACCTCCCCTCCTTTCTTGGCATTCCAATGCCTCCCCTCTCCTGTTTTGCAGGTTTCTGCAAGCAGACTTGTCAGCTGCCGTCGATTGGCCATCGTGAGTTGATTGGTGTTGATTACTCATTAGTACTCCAATTACCCTACTTCAGCATTTCCTTCTTTTCTTCCCCGACCTTCCTGTCTGTGCTATTGTTCGCAGCGCGTGCGTCCGATTACTGGGTTTCGGGCATGTTTTCATCCCCGTACACATGCGCTTTTGGGCACCATGTGTGCTCTCAGCTAAACGATTCTATACCTTCCTCCCCACCCCTGTCCTGCAGCTTTGCTTAGCAATGGACAGGCCAGATTTGCATTGCTCCAATGTGCTTACTGCTACAGTGGCACACCCCTCTGCTGATGTCATGTATCTCCTCTGAGCCACTCCTCGGTGTTATACCAGCTCCGCCGTATGATACAACCTTCATCCGGAGGGACATTTGTGATTCAGTATTATCTGCCTCATTTGCATGATATTGACTACTAATTCATAGTTACCGTGCCGGACACTATCACAGGCCCTTAGCAACCCTTGCACCTTGGTTGTGGTGTTCCATGCCTACCATTGTGTATTATGGTGTAAACCTGATTTCTATTATGTTGCGATTTTATGACATTTTTATATTATTTCTTTATGTTACAGTTTCCGCACACATGCCCTGCGGTTGTGCTGTGCGTTACTGTGGACATGACATTAAATGTTATTTTTTACGTGTTGTGCATCTTTTCTTATGCCATTGGCTGTGTATTTCACCATTGGCATATGTTAACTTTGTGATACGTGGGTCTGGCCCGCTTCCATGGCTCCGATGTTCTGTTTGGGAAAATGTAAACCGTGTTTTTTGGTTTACATTTCCGTGGGCTTACGCTACGCCTGCACCACTTCATGAATCACTATATGCCTTTATTTGCATGGTGTGACACTGCGCATGGGGTGATTAGCATACCTAAGCCGAGGGCTGAGCAGTTCTGGCGTACGCCAGTAGTGCACGTGGAATTGGATCGTACCTGAATCACTCGACGGCCATATTTGGCATTATACCACCTACGCTATGCCTGCGCCTGGCGCAAGCTTCATGAATCCCGGGGCATAACTATAGCAGGGATTTTCAGTGTTCACAAACACACTGGTCGTAATTTAATGATATTTTCCTGCTGTGGCCACTGCAGCCTTTTTCAGATAACCTTTAACAATATGTTGTAGATTTTCTACACTAGTTCCAAACAATGAACATCAATGACCACCCTACCCTACAGAAAATAATTGTCTGCTGGTTCACAGTTTTACAATTTTCCTGTTATTAATATCCTCCTGGACACAAGTTAGATATAAAGATATCGCCATATAGAAGAATCACTAACCCTACACAAGCCACCATCTGTACTAGAAATAGGAAACAGGAGCTTCACAAAGGCTGTTACATCAAACTGGAATTATTCAGCAGGGCCTTACCTGAGATTCAGGACTAAGCTCCTGGGGACTGTAAAAGATACCTATGCCTGTCACTGGTTCAGAGATAATTGATAATAAATAATTACCCAATAACGATTAAGCTTCCATTCCGTTCCCAAATTCTACATCTAAAGGCATATCTAGCTAAAAAAATCCTTATAACAAGGGATCATGCAGGCTACAGTGCCTGTACCATTAATGAGTTTGAATTTAAACAATTACTGTATTTGCCTAATTTGTGAAATGATTCACAATTAATTTCTCTACCTTTGCTCATACATAGTTATTTTCTCATTACAGCTCTCAGTGTTGTTATCCTATTAGTTGTACTCACTTATTCTACTGCATTCTACACCTTATTCTTAGCTATTACAAAATAATATACTTGACCTATTAACTAAAATGTTCTTGGATATTAGAAAGTATGTACTTGCCATATCATAACCCAGCCACTGGGGATGCACAAGCCAGTGCATTTCTTTGTGCCGGTCCCAAGCCCGGATAAATGGGGAGGGTTGCGTCAGGAAGGGCATCCGGCGTAAAACCTCTGCCAAATTATTTATGCGGAGAACAGTTCATATTTCCATACTGGATCGGTCGAGGCCCGGGTTAACAACGACCGCCACCAGTACTCTTAGCCAACAGGGTGCTGGCAGAAATTGGGCTACTGTTGGCCGAAGGAGAAGAGGAGGGGGAAGGCATGCCCGAAGGCAGGAAGAGAGGAGGAAGGTTAGGAGTGTAGTAGTGAGGGTAGGAACTTTGAATGTTGGCAGTATGACTGGTATAGGGAGAGAGCTAGCTGATATGATGGAGAGGTTGATATATTGTGCGTGCAAGAGACCAGATGGAAGGGAAGTAAGGCCAGGTGTATAGGAGGTGGCTTCAAATTGTTTTATCATGGTGTGGATGGCGGGAGAAATGGGGTACGGGTTATCCTAAAGGAACAGTATGCCAAGAGTGTTTTGGAGGTGAAGAGAGTGTCTGATAGAGTGATGTTTATGAAGCTTGAAATTGATGGTGTAATGATGAATGTTGTTAGTGCATATGCTCCACAAGTTGGGTGTGCTATGGATGAGAAAGAAAAATATTGGAGTGAGTTGGATGAAGTGGTGGTGAGTGTACCCAAGGGTGAGAGACTAGTGATTGGAGCGGACCTCAATGGGCATGTTGGTGAAGTGAACAGAGGGGATGAGGAAGTGATGGGTAGGTATGGTGTTAAGGAGAGGAATGCAGAAGGTCAGATGATTGTGGATTTTGCGAAAAGGATAGACATGGCTGTGGTGAATACGTATTTTAAGAAGAGAGAGAGGAGCATAGGGTGACGTACAAGAGTGGAGGAAGATGCACTCAGGTGGATTATATCCTATGTAGGAGGGTCAGTCTGAAGGAGATTGGAGACAGTAAAGTGGTGACAGGGGAAAGTGTAGTTAAGCAGCATAGATTGGTGGTCTGTAGGATGACGTTGGTCATCAAGAAGAGGAGGAGAAGTGTGAAAGCAGTGCCAAGGATTAAATGGTGGAAGTTAAAAAAGGGTGATTGTGAGGTGTAGTTCAGGGAAGAGTTAAGACGGGTACTGGGAGGCAGTGAAGAGTTACCGAATAGCTGGGAATCTACAGCAGAGCTAGTAAGGAAGACTGCTGGAAAGGTGCTTGGTGTGACATCTGGACAGAGGAAGGAGGACAAGGAGACCTGGTGGTAGAATGAGGAAGTACAGGAGAGTATACAGAGGAAGATGCTGGAGAAGAAGAAGTGGGATTGCCAAAGAGATGAAGAAAGTAGACATGAGTATAAGGAGATGAGACACATGGCAAAGAGAGAGGCTAAGGATAAGGCATATGGAGAGTTATATGAGAGATTGGACACTAAAGAGGGAGAAAAGGACCTGTACCAATTGGCTAGATAGAGGGACAGTGCTGGGAAAGATGTGCAGCAGGTAAGGGTGATAAAGGATAGAGAGGAAAACACACTCACAAGTGAAGAGAGTGTGTTGAGTAGATGGAAAGAGTACTTTGAAGGGCTGATGAATGAAGAGAATGAGAGAGAAAGAAGGTTGGATGATGTAGGGATAGTGAATCAGGAAGTGAAACAAATTAGCAAGGAGGAAGTAAGGTCAGCTATGAAGAGGATGAAGAATGGAAAGGCTGTTGGCCCAGATGACATACCAGTGGAAGCATGGAGGTGATTAGGTGAAATGGCAGTGGAATTCTTAACCAGATTGTTTAATGAAATTTTGGAAAGTCAGAGGATGCCTGAGGAGTGGAGAAAAGGTGTTTTGGTACCTATCTTTAAGAATAAGGGTGATGTGCAGAGCTGCAGTAACTACAGATGGATAAAATTGATCAGTCACAGCTTGACCTTATGGGAAAGAGTAGTGAAAGCTAGGTTAAAAAGGGAGGTGATGATTAGTGATCAGCAGTATGGTTTCATGCCAGGAAAGAGGACTACAGATGCAAAATTTGCTCTGAGAGTGTTGTTGGAGAAATACAGAGAAGGTCAGAAGGAGTTGCATTGTGTCTTTGTGGACTTAGAGAAAGCATATGACAGGGTGCCTAGAGAGGAGTTGTGGTATTGTATGAGGAAGTCGGGAGTGGCAGAGAAGTATGTAAGAGTGGTACAGGATATGTACGAGGGTAGTGTGACATTGGTGAGGACTGCGGTGGGAGTGACAGATACGTTTAAGGTGGAGGTGGGATTACATCAAGGATCAGCTCTGAGCCCTTTCTTATTTGCAGTGGTGATGGACAGGTTGACAGACGAGATCAGACAGGAGTCCCCGTGGACTATGATGTTTGCAGATGACATTGTGATATGTAGTGAGTGTAGGGACCAGGTTGAAGAGACCCTGGAGAGGTGGAGATATGCTCTAGAGAGGAGAGGAATGAAGACCAGCAGGACTAAGACAGAATATATGTGTGTAAATGAGAGGGAGGATACAGGAATGGTGAGGATGCAGGGAGTAGAGGTGGCGAAGGAAAATGAGTTTAAGTATTTGGGATCAACAGTTCAGAGTAATGGTGAGTGTGGAAGAGAGGTGAAGAAGAGAATACAGGCAGGGTGGAATAGGTGGAGAAGAGTGTCAGGAGTATTTGTGACAGACGGGTACCAGTAAGAGTGAAAGGGAAGGTCTACAAGAGGGTAGTGAGACCAGCTATGTTATATGGGTTGGAGACAGTGGCATTGACAAAAAGATAGGAGTCAGAGCTGGATGTGGCAGGTTAAAGATGTTAAGATTTGCACTGGGTGTGACTAGGATGGACAGGATTAGTAATCAGTATATTAGAGAGTCAGCTCAGGTTGGCAGTTTGGAGACAAAGCAAGAGAGGCGAGATTGCTTTGGTTTGGACATGTGCTGTGGAGGGATGCTGGGTATATTGGGAAAAGGATGCTAAGGATGGAGCTGCCAGGTAAGAGGAAACGAGGAAGGCCTAAGATAAGGTTTATGGATGTGGTGAGAGAGGACATGCAGGCGGTTGGTGTGAAAGAGCATGATGCAGAGGACAGGAAGAAATGGAAACAGAAGATCCACTGTGGTGACCCCTAACGGGAACAGCCAAAAGAAGATGATGATGTACTTGCCATATCATCATTTTTCTACAAAGAAAATGTAAACCAAAAAATATACAATATAAGTAAATTTGTGCAATAAGCAGCCATGCACAGGGTGTGTAGCTACAGAGATCTTTCAGGGACCTACTGGGGAAATAGTAGGGGCATCTCAAGCATCTGCAGTGCTTCAGCATCTAGGGGAGCATTTATTCCTACACATCATGGAGGAGGCAGCAAACACCAAGTGGGATTTCTATGATAAAAAATATTTCCCTGAGGTTCTAGGTGCCAGACTGTGCTCACATTGAAATAAAGGCCCCACCTGGTGAACTGAGAAGGATGTACCTGAACCTCAAGGGGTATCACTCTATCAACTGCTAGGTGGTCTGTAAAGCACAGGATATCATCTACAATGTGTGGGCAGGCCACCTAGACAGTCATCATA
Source organism: Protopterus annectens (assembly GCF_019279795.1). Classification (NCBI taxonomy): domain Eukaryota; kingdom Metazoa; phylum Chordata; order Ceratodontiformes; family Protopteridae; genus Protopterus; species Protopterus annectens. The sequence goes on along the minus strand of NC_056737.1, from coordinate 745,587,269 downwards.
ACGCCCACATATGGCACACCTGGGATCCAAACCATCATTTTGCAAGAGAAGAGTCAAACTTCCTCCTGGTGATACCAGATATACTCTGGAACCCAGGATCATGGCATCCATAAAAAAATCCACAAAATAAAACAGACCATGAGTACAACCACACCTAACTGCAAACAAGAAACATTACTGAGCATGTGCTTGGGTTGCTGAAGGCATGCTTTCACTGTTTAAGTTCATCTGGTGGGGCCCTGCAGTATGATCCTGACATATATGAAAAGATAGTGCCAGTGTGTGTGTGTGTGTGCAATTTTACCCAGTATCATAATAAGAAAGCAGCTACAGCAGGATGGGCACTTGCAAGTACAGCAGTCCCCAGCACACCAGCTAGTGGAAGCTGAACTGGATGAAAAGTCAATGGAAGATCCTGCAACAGGGGATGATCATGCCAAAGGGTGGTGCGCACAGTAGTCTGTGATATCAATAAAGAGTCAGTGACTTGCACCTAGCTCAGAACATAGTAGACAACAGTAAAGTAGACACACTGTAGTAAAAGTGATGCATGCAAAAGCAATATCAGGGTGTGCTTTCTTATACATAGGCTGGGGAACCCTGTGCATTAGACATAATATTCCAAGTTATAATGTACTAAGGGCAGAGCACAGTTATCATCATTTGAATAGGTGAAGAAAGGAATATGGGGTGGATATCTTTCAAAGGGAAATGTATGAGTGCTGCAGATTATTAAAGTAAAATGTGATGTTGTGTGAATATCCTACCAGTGTTTGGGGGGAGCTTTAACGAAATGACAATTGAGCACATCTATGGGACATGCATTCCCATTGGTCATCATACACACTCTGCATCAGTTTTGCTAACTCTGCCATGGCTGTAGTTGCACTAGCCTGTGACTCCACGATGTCCCTATACATGCACTAGGTTGCAGCCACTCAAAAACCAACCCCAGGGGAGGGAAGTAACCATGTCTCCAGTGAGCAGCAACAACCACCCCCGTGTGGACATCTCTGTTGATTCTTGCTAGGGTTAGATCTTGACATGTCTAGAAGGAGATACCACACTTCCCTGATTGGTAGTGTCCCCATAATGTCCCTGTGTGGTGTGCATTTCCTGGGTGTCCACAGGGATACAGTCTGTGTCCATTGTATACATAGGGAATCAGTGGTCACATTTTCTGTGTCTGTAACACACCCTGTATTCCTTGATTGTATCACTTCATTCCTGCCATCATAATCAGTAGGTGAAGATCCTCCAATATCAGGCAAGGGTCAGTTCCACAGTGGTGGTGTCAGATAGTGAGTCACTCATGAATACACCAAAGCACAATATCCTGTGTAAGTATGACCGTGCACCAGAAGTAGAAATGAAACTGAGGTTTACAATAGTGACTTTATAAAAAATAAACATTTTAGTTGCACTGCAAATGACCACAGGACAGGAATCCCTGATGTCCCTGTATAACATAAGTCAGAGTTAATAATTTGGGCACTGACAAAGGGATTCAGAGGAATAGAAGTAGTCTTACACAGAAATAGGTCTACATACCTGGGGCATCTCCAGTAGATAATTTTGTTTGCCATTCTAGCTTTGCCCTAACATCCATTGCCCAATATGGGACCATATGGTGGTACCAGGAACTACTCCATCATTGTCAGAGGTGGTTCATTCAATGCTCCCCCCACCCACTGACCTAACTTTTCACATCAGATATTGAGCTCTTACTTTGGTGGCATGTCAAATGTCCATGGCCCTGCAACACAGCATCTCATAACTGTAGTCATGGTCACCAACTGCATTAACATCTGCCACCACAACTTCTCAAGTATGGTTCCAGTAGGCCTCATTGGCTGCATGCAGTCCAAAGAGCTGTCATTCATGGAGACAGAGAGCATAGAGTAGCAACTCATTCTTTGAATCTGAGAACTTTGGCTTATGTATGGATTTTTTGCTAAAGTTTACAGCCTGTCAATTCTATAATAAGTGTGATAATATAACAGCTGTTGTCTGACTGCTGCCTGTTTTTAGGCATTGTTTACAGGTATAGAAAAGAGTGGATTACCAGCCTTGTTCTTGTATAGTCCTACAAAATCCTTACACCATCAGTCTTCACCTTGCCTGTATAGCATGCTGTTTGTGAGCCTGACACTTATCTATATCATCACTCTATAATTAACTTTAGGTAGATATAGCTACTGAGCCAATGCCCTCCATAAAACAATTCCCATACCACTGCAACTGAATAAGGTGATATGACTGTTTCCTCTCAGGTTTGAAAAGAGTTTCAGAAATGATATATATGTGCAAGGCATACATCAGTCAAATTTTTATACTTTTAGAAATTATATATATGTGCAAGGCATATATCAGTCAAATTTTTATACTGAAACTGGTATCACAAGCCCAACAAGGAAATGCTGAACTGTGCTTTGAGTATGTGATGATGGATATGTCACGCATTATGTTTAACAGTTTTTTATCCAAACAATTGTCTTACCCTTGCAGTCTTCCTCTCAATACAGCTTCCCAAATAACTTACAGATAGTGACAAACTTATTCATATTAAGTCAGAATTTGATAACATTTAAAAGCAGCCATACTTAACAAGATGGTCTTTAAACAAGCATGTACCTTTTAAAAGCTGATGTAAGTTCAGAAATTGCTGGCTATGTGTACTTATGTAGCACAATGAGACTCTGTGCCTGCTGTCATGCTAATATCATGCAGATTCAACTGACTGAGCATAATGATTATGCTAATTAGAGCTCAATTCATTATTGTTTCTGAATTGCTCAATTTGCACCATGAGAACACCCTTTAAGAATCACTCTCAGTTGCCCTTATTGTTGTGCACATGCCTGGATCCCTGCAGACAGCAGTGTATGTGCACAGTCCATACCATGCATCCACTTCTAACTTTATGCAAATTAAGTCACTATAATACCTGCTTTCTTAAAAGACAGGGATAAAGAATTGCCATGTCTCACACCATAAGGTATTGCTGTGAACCACAATAATACTTTACCAATATTACTGCAGCCCACCATCTGTCACAGAAGTGAGGTGCCTCTTTATGGAGTTTGGCAGATGGTACATGCAAAAAATGGTTTGGGAACCAGTTTTCTACCTTTTCCTTGTTGTTCTTTAAAGTAAGACATCATGGCTGGAGAAGGAAAGTATAGAGCTCATTTCGGAGCACAGAGGTGTCTCTCTCTCTGTGTGTGTGTGTGTGTGTGTGTGTGTGTGTGTGTGTGTGTGTGTGTGTGTGTGTGTGTGTGTGTGTGTGTGTGTAGGATACAAAAATCTTTCTCTACCTCTTCCACAAGGATTGTAGCTAGTGGTTCCAGCAGGATGGCTATTAAGGGCTTCAGTCTAAGAATGATGCCTGGAATAGTTTAGCCTAGGCTGACATCCATGCCACTGATATCCCATGGATAGGGAAAAGTGCTGTCACCATTTTAGTGATATGAGGCACTGTAGCCCTGACCTCCAAGGTCAATTGTAGGAAGACATTAAATGGTAGGAATGACCTAATCATCATAAGTAAAATTGGTATCAGTTACACATACAACATGTCAGTGTACGCCATCCATAGATCTTACACACTGCTGTTTTCAATCCATAACCCCTGAAGTCATAACAGTGACTAGACAGCTGGAAGAGACTGCAGCACCCAAGAGAGCTCCAAGATGAGTATACTTGCTTTTAATATTAAAATGTACAGCTTTTAATATTCAGAGTTGTATATATTTGGTGTCATACAGTATGCCTTTCATAAATCACTACCACTTCTGTAATAATTTGTATAGTTCAAAGGTAGCAATATGGCTGTGGAATGTTATTTGTGTGTGTGTGTGTGTGTGTGTGTGTGTGTGTGTGTGTGTGTGTGTGTTCTGCCATGTACTTGGATGAATGGTGCATGCTGTTATAACTGTGCTCTCACATTATGATGATACCTTCTGGATTCATTACGTCCCTCTCATTGTGTATTGTGATAAATTTTGAATTGAGAAGTCTATCTTATTACATTAACTACAGTATTAGATATGGGAAAAATATATGAGCAGCATATTTTGGATGGTGGACATTTGTGTCATGGACAGTCTTTGTCATTGCACTTCTTTCCTTCACTTATAAGCTGTGAGGGTAATGTATATCTGAGCAGCTTTTTTTTTGTATATGTACATTTGCTTTTAATATCCCATTATTGTTTCACAGATACAGACAAGTGAGAAGAGGACCTCAACCCAAACCCATAATCACCTGCATGCTGTAGGACAAAGGATTAATATGATGATCCAGGGAACATCTATGGGCTAGGCCTGTAAAGGGTCCAGGGCCATTAGCCTAGTATACACCTGTGAACCTATGAGTGGCCTGTGTGATGCCCCTGCACTGGTTCAGTAATCAAGGAGCCTCAATCCTCACCACTGGCAACAGTGAAGGATGTACACAATGGGAGGATGACAAGTACACACACAGTAAAGTACAATTTACCTTAAGAGCACACAGAGATCACAGTCAGTCTGGGGCTGGTTTCTGCCTATTTCTCCAGATCCCCAATAAGACTCCCCACTGGCACAGCTATAGGGTTAAGATCTCAGCTGAGTGGTCAAGCCAAAATCTCCTGTCTGTCCAACCAGTGATTTGTGTCCCTGCCCAAGTAGCTCACACACACACACACACACACACACACACACACACACACACACACACACACACACACACACACACACACACACACACACACACACAAATTGAGATTTGATTTATATACAGACACTCCTGGGGAAGGCTGGCACAGGTTTACTAGCTATGCCTCCTTCTACCCAGACTATAATATAATCACTGCCATCAAACACTACTTATCAGCTACTCTAAGGCCCTTAGAAAGGGTGCTCAATCCTACTCTGCAATGTTGCTATTATCCAAATGGTAAGTGTGATCAAGAGCAGGGCTATTGGAGTGGCCTATACAGTGTCACCAAATACATATGCAAGTATGCTAAGAGCTTAAATATCTCTAAACAAACCAGCCACAATTAAAAGGTTTAAATATATTTATAGTTCATAGTTTAGTACTAAGCTAACTGCCCTTGCGAGCCATTTTAAGCCTAGCCAATTATCCTTTTGTGAGACTCAAACCCTGCACCTTGTGTTTGTATGGCAAACACCTTAGCCATTAAGCCACCCTCCCAAATAATAATAAATAATAAAAGAACAAGATAATACTCAAACGACACAGTAACTACAGAGTTAAAAATTGCAGGAAATATTTTAACACAACATTGCAGGACAGTCTGAAATAAATACAGAAAACATCTAAACTAATCTTTACTATATTCCTATTTATATCTAAAAGATACCGGGCAGGATTCACGAAGGCTTGCACGGAGTGTAAGAGACGTGCAACACTCCATGCAAGCCTCGCGATCCAGGAACAGCCCTAAGCTCCGTGTAAGAGACCAGCTAAAACGTCTCTTACATGGATTGGGCGTGGACATGCTAAATACCTCACTTGCAATCGAAAGGTATGCAAATGAGGTATATTAGCGATCCACGAAGCAGTAACCAGTCCGTGTAAGAGACGTTTTAGCTGCAGAAATGTACTCAGTTGACAACTGAGTACGTTTCTGCAAATTCCACAACGGAGCCATGTCAGCTCCAAAAAAAGGTTGCATATGACTCAGGCAGCATGCCAATGGCAAAATATGTGGCCATTGGCAATATAACCTGATGCCAAAATAATAAAATTATAATTTTTTTTTTCGGCGATCGCCGATGTTTAAACCCAACGCAAACGGGCTGCGCTGTATAAAAACATAAAAAAGAAGGTTATAAACCCACAAATGTGGGTTTCATGCAATACATGGAATGACAATGCAGGGACCAGCAGACCAAAAACAACATGGCCACCGTGTAGTGGTTGCTAAGGGGGGAAGCTGAGTCTAAGACATGTAACTAAGCATTAGTAGGCAATCTCATGTAAATGAGGGTACGGATACAGAATCTCACAGTCACATAGCAAATGAGCACAGTCTGAGTAGTGTAAGAGATACATAAGGGGGAGGAATAGAGTAGGAGATAGGTGACATCACAGAGGGGAATGGTAGAAAGAAATGCAGTTCATTGGAGGCCAGTGTAACATGACAGATGACAGGCACAGATCATGGAAAGAGGTGTGCCACTAGATAAGTCATGGAAAGTCAAGAAATGGAAGGTGTACACTGTTACTTACACCAAAGTTTCTTGTTGAGCGTGCATGCACACGTGTGCATGCCATGAAGCGCGAGTAGGACAGTGTGCGCGCGTGTAAGGCAGTCTGAGCATGTGGGAGCATGTTGGGAGATGTTTAACACTGTTTGCGCGGGTGTGCGCATGTGTAGGGCAGGCTGAGTATGTTGCAGGCTGTTGGCAGACGTGTAACAGTGTTTGCGTGGGTGTACGCGCGTTTTAACCCAAATAAGTAGATTCTGAACCGTGTAAGCATGTGTGCGCGCGTGTAAGCCACTGTGAGCATGTTTCTGATAGTATGCACGTTGCTCCCCCCAGAGGAAACAGAGAGGAAAAAGGAAGCAACAGAATTAATAGGAAGCTAGCAGGGATAACTGCTGAAGCTAGCAGGTGAAAACAATTAGAAGCAGGCAATTACACAGGCAGAATAGTAGCCCAGCCCAGCACTTAAAACTCTGCAAACAGTAGTGCAGGATGTTTCCCTTAAGAGACACTGCATGACAGGAGTAAGCTAATAGAAGTGAAAACTGAAAAAGCTGAACTCAGAGCAGAAATGTTAGGGGCTGCCATAGCTGTCATAATGAGACATAGGCGACTTGCTGAGGGTGGTGACAATGCAGATGGTGCCAGACAACCCACAGTGAGGAGACGGAGAAGAGTGTACAGGCCCAGGGTCACCTACCACGGGTTACATGAGCTGGAGATAGTAGAGCGCTATAGAGTGGACAGAGAGCTCCTGCAGCAAATTGTTGTGCTGTGCAGGCCACGCCTCACACAGAACCAACAGAGGGGAACCCATCCCAGAGGAAACCAAGGTATGTGTTGGCCTAAGAATACTAGCAACAGGTACCTTCCAGAGACCAACTGGTGATATGATGGGGATATCACAGGCATCAGCCTCCAGGGTACTGCACCAGTTCCTGGATGCCATGTCAGCACATGTCGGTGATCATGTATATTTCCCCAATGCCCGTGAGGTATTGGCCAGCAATATGCCTCTTCCAGCAAATAGCGGAATACCCTGAGGTACTGGGTGCAATAGACTGCACGCACATACGCATCAAAGCACCAGCCGGTGAGTGGGGTAGGGCCTACATTAACCGCAAGGGCTTCCCCTCCATCAACTGCCAGGTTGTGTGTGATGCCCAGGGCATAATAATGAATGTGTGTGCTGGCTGCCCTGGGAGTTACCACGATTCCCACATCTGGCATTTGACGCAGCTGTACCAGACATTTGCCAATGGGGACATCCCACCCGGACACCTAGTGGGGGATGCAGGTTATGCACTGGAGCCATGGCTGATGACACCCATCAGAAACGCACACACACCTGAACAGGAATGCCATAATGAGGCACACGCACAAACACGTATTGTAATAGAGCGTGTGTTTGGGCTGCTCAAGTCACACTTCCGGTGTCTGGACACATCTGGTGGAGCCTTGCAGTACACACCAACTACATGTACCCAAATTGTTATGGTATGTGCTATGCTACATAATATGATCTTGCGAAAACAGCTGCAGCAGGACCAGCATAGGGCCGGCCCAAACAGCCCCCCACCATTGCCAAGGCCATCACAGGCAGAGCGTGACTCGGAGGAGGAACAACCTGAGCCTGCCCCAGTAGGCAGAAGGAGGCGTGCCCAGTATGCCCTGGCCTTGGCAAAGAGGCAACGCATAGCACATACACTGGCTCAGTAGGAACCCTGGGAATGATACCCCCTCTGACTCAATCAAATAATAACATGGATGCCTAAAATGACATGACCTGCTCACAAACATGTACAGGGAAGTGCAATATGCACATTCGACAGAGGCAGCCCTGCAGCACCACCTGATGAATGCTATGTGTTAAGTAATGTAACACCATGTACTATATGCACAGCTGAGCACCCTGACTAACATCCACCCTCACCAAGCATGAAGCCACAAAATGACGATGGGATGATCAAGTGCAATAACTGGCTGAAGTAATGCAGTTAGTCAAAGGGGAGCCAATGTGTTTCAGGCTGGGAAGACATGCGGAGCTTGACATGATGCACCACCTGCTAGGGGTGGCATGCACCTATCATGCCATGCCCCATGGATACCGGCAAAGGCTGTCAGTACCCACAGCATGCCCTGAATAGGTAAGTCTCAAAACACAAACCCACCTTCATAGGTTCTACAAGGGATAGGAACCTAAATGTAATGCTACCCAATGACAGATGTATAAACAGCAAGATGTGTGCAGTGTATGGAGAATGTAGATACCAGTCCAGCCACAACAAGTAGAATCTGTGAATCCAGAGGCAATGTGACACCAGTACCAAGTACACAGACAACCACAACACCCCCCAATAAATACAAATATATGTGATAGATGCATCCATGTATCCAAACCAGAGGTTGAGCTCCACCAACTCAGTACTGTCAAAACTAGTCAGGAGGAGAAGGTAACCACATACACCACAAACCCAGTCCCACATAGACCTACCACAACTGTAAACCAAACACATAAACACAGACAAATATTCCCGGAGGCCTTAATTACAAACACACCACACCAACAGAAGCCTCCAAAGTAGATCACAAGCAACCACAACCTTCAAACATAGCACATGCAACGAATAGTACGCAAAGCTGGTGTGCCAAACAGTCACAGGCCAGAAGGAGAAACAACATGCCTGATACAGTCATAATAGGTGTCTGTATAGGCAGACACACTGCTGTCCCACTCACCAGACTGAACAAGGGAAAGGGTAGAGTAAGCTGCTTGTAGGCTGCCACAAAATGCCACATAACACAAGTACGCAGGTCACCCCAAAGCAAGCAGAAATATGATGCACTCAATGTCCATGCTGGTGTGAATTACCTGAGATGTACCTCCCTGGTCAACATCAAAAGAGACATGGATGGTCCCTCTGAGTATGTACCCCATGGCGGGATGACACTGGCTGTGTGCAGCATCCAACCCTCACCAAGAATGATGCCACAGTACAAACGCAGAATGCTCATGTTTAACAGCTGGCACAGTTACAGCTGTCAGTCCAAGAGGGTCTAATGTGTGTCTGCTTGAGATGTCAAGCATGACAAGCCATGCTGCTGTTCCAGGGATGGCTTTCAGCTGTTACCCGTGTGCGTCTGGACACTGGATAAGGCCTTTGCCGCCTCCATAGAGCCGTATGTAGGCAAGGCCAAAAAGACTACCCACCACCCTAGAAAACATAAGTGGTAGGAAACATAAGGGTAATGCTGACCAATGCCAGATGTGTAAACTGCAATATGCATGCCCCTGAGGCACTTCCATTATGGAGAACATTGATGTCTGTGCAGTGACAGAAGCCTGCTGCAAGCCTAGTGATAGCACACCAGCACTACTAGGTTATACCACATATCATGTGTTATGGCCCCAACACCTGCACCAAAACATCAAAGGAAGGGGAGTATCCATATGCAGCACAGACACCCATATTGCCAGGTAACTGACAATGCACAAAGCAGCGGACACCACCCATGTGCACATAACTGTAGTCAAAACTGCTGTACAGTCTGTAGCATGCGACAGACCACACTCTAACACACAAGAACTCCACCCAGACATCCAAAGACACTGGACAGTATGAATGTCCCACCAAATACCAGACAAGGTACACACAAATTACCACATAGGTGTCAAACCATTATGTATGCAAGGAGTAATCAGGGACCTAGGGACACAGGTCGACATTAATCTGTCATGTGACACCCACAATGCCAATGTGGCTATGAAGACTGTCGATACTGGACACCGTATCATGAAAGAATTCACATCAACATCAACAGAGGTCACTGTGCCACTGTACTGTTCCCTTATCAGACCCATAATCTAGTACAATGACTCATATGGGATGTACCATACGTGACACCTGCAGTGGTTCGGAAGACCTCATAGTTACCCCACCAACAGGATAAAGGGTGTGAAATATATGTCATATGCTGCCTGGCTGTAGACACCCCAGCTGACTGCAGTCACACACTGCCTACACAGAGGCATTGTATGTCTGTTGTACAAGGCCATGTCCAACACAGGAGTAATGGACATGCTACACCACAGGAAATCAAAGCCATTGGAGCTGTGACAATCACAGATGTCAGCCTCAACACATGATGAAATAAGATGTGCTGGAGGGACAGATACATAACCCATAGGCTCCCCACACCCAGAAACAGGATACCAATCCATGGTAGGCAGAGCCCCTCACTGACACCCCTCAACAGGAATATTGCCAAGTGGATGGATGACCGTACATGTATACTGGGGGTCCTCACTGTGACACGACCAGACAGAGGCACAGTGAAGAACCTCATAAATGGCCATAATTGAACATAGCAAGGGGTGGCAAAAGACACACACACTCTGGCTAGGCTTACTAATGGCCTAGGGTGTATAGCCTAGTATGAACCCATGAACCTATGAAGATACAAAACGTACAGGACACTAAGGATAATCACAAGGCTTACCCAACTGATGGTAGGAACCATTTTGGGCATCCACAGATATGCTCCGAATCACACAGATATTACAAACAACATACCAAACACACACACGTATTGCTAACATACATCCTGTCAGGTGTAGTGCAACCCCCCCCCGAGTGCAAAATACCTATCCCAGCAGACTGATGGTCCCCTGACATTGCAGATGCTGAGGTAACAGCCATCATCTGCAAAGCAGAATACACAGCAGCAAAGGTATGTGATGGTGTCCTGTGCTGAGGCCAACATGGACTCCAAGAATAATGGAATGCCAAATCACACTACTGCCCAGCGTCAGCCTTACCACAGGATATGTACCCAAAGAGCAGTGTACAACAACAGTGGTCCATCACAACAAAGGTGTTGCCTGAATGGATACTCCAAACTACCACCCCAGGATCCTGACAAGCTTGTTCTGCACAGCTATGGAAAGGATCAGTATGTACCGCAGACAGAAGGCTATTGTGGACCTACTGATACTGGACCCTACACAGTGTGGCTGTTGTAACTGCAGAACCTGCCCCTAAGCATGTCTGACCCATTGGAAGCAGTCATTAAGGTCATTGATGAGGGCAATGTGGTCCACACAGCGTAGCTGGACCGTGCACATGCTTCTAGACAATACCGTACGAGTTCAGTATGGATATGTTCACCAGCTTAAATATATACCCCTATGTCAGTAGAGGGGTTGCAAACCAGACCAAGGACAGAACTGACATGGTCAGACATGCCGCATCCATGTCAGACTACAAAGCGGATATGAGTGGCATCCCACAAGGCCTGGTCTTGGCCCCCCCCACCCCGTTCTGTATATATGTCCCATAGGTATAGGCCAACATGGAAGGACTGTGACTGAGCATGTATGCAGAGGAGTACAAACAGCCCACCATATCCGACCCCCAGCTGACACAAGCAACCCACAAAAGGGCCACCTACAAACAGACAACTGTAGCCATAGCCATGTCAGCAAGCTAATTGCAGAACTGTGTATAGACAACCACCATGGATATACAGTAAGTGCCCACAAATTACCACACAGGTGTTAACCCATGAGGTACCTAACATGTAATGTGAGACCTGGGTACAAAAGGTGATAAATATCCTGCATTGGACAAACATGTGGCTGTAGTGTTCACAGAAACATGTACCATATACCCACCCAAACATGAAGGTTGGCAGATGTAGATAAGGGGAACTCACTGTGGCTCTGCAGCCATCCTCCATCAGCGTCACAACTGACTACAATAGCCCCTGTGGGATATACTGCAGCAGACACCTCTATCAACTGTAAAGTCCACAACAGTACCCCACCAGGGGTAGCAAAGAGCATGAACAGATGCCATGTGTTGCCTGAGTAAACAAACTGCAGCCCCACACACCGCCATCCTTCCCAGCTACAGGAAAGCTGTGCCTGATGTATGAAGCCATGTCCAACCTGGAATGAATGAACATGTTGCACCTTGTTCAATCTGAATGGCAGTGAGCTATGCACATGAGAGACCTGAACCCCAGCACTGACATACATAGGACAAGCTGTACAGAATGATCCATAACACAGAAGGCACCCCCACACTTCAGTAAACTCCTGGTACAGGTCAGCCAGAGAGCCACATATTGACACCCCTCAAGAGGCATCCTGATGAGTGTATGGGAGATGGTAGGCTAACCCTGGGTATCACTGTTATGTCAGAGGTAGATGGAGGCACAGTATACTAACCATGACATATGTCATGGCAAACTCCAGTTACAATGTGTGTCGAAGGACAAACACACCCTGTGACTAGCATCAGAAATGGCCTAGGAACATCGCTAGTGTTTGCCAATGTCCACCCATGTTGTGGAATACACTAGCAATGTTGGACGAGCCTGGTGTAGGTAGTCCATATCTGAACATATTGCAACATGGTCATATGTGCACAACTGGCCCCTACACAGTCTGTTGTGCTCACTATGAAGATGTCAAGCAGTCATAGGACTAAAGCCCAGGATACTGTCCACCACAGTGAAAGTACTGAACCAGTACACTATACGGTACTACAGTGTTAGGTCATTATGAAAGTATGTTGAGAACTGTCTGCAAAGTATCCCATGCAATCCCTGCAGGCACAGTATAATCCCTGTTGTGGCAGACACAAAGCAGTTGGCCAGTTAGTACACAACATGACACCCAACACACAACCATAAACGTGCGATATTGTTGAAGTTCACACACACCCAAATATGTGGTGGACTTCAGAGTGCAACATATGGAAAGCTCACACTGGGCATGCTCGCACACTTTGATAAATGAGGCATATGCCAGACAACATGCCATGGAAAGGCTGAACTGGGCATGCTCACACACTTAGGCCATATCTCCGTTTAGCAGTTGGCCACACATATCTGGTATTTGTACGTGTCAGTCCAGGAACCAACCACAACACAGCAATCAGCCCAGTGCACACAGTAAATGACCACAGAGACATAAGTGATATAGTGGATCGCCATATGCAAACATCTTCCACAGATACACAAGTTGGTCATAGGAACAGGGAATGCTATGGCAATAAAGACCTGCAAACAGCAGAACAGCACAACAAATATTGTGCATCCGACAATTGAACATATGGGTGTAGAGGTCAATACTAGGCTTCTTGCCCTAGGGAATGACAGCTCAGCCAGAGTGTGCTTGGCATCTGCATCCCCAGGATAGTAGGCTACTGTGCCACTGTAAAGTAGGTCACAGAAGGCAACATGTGAGGCTAGTGAGCTGTGCCTCTGTCAAGCAGGGGCACCGTGGAGGTCTCAGGGATTGAATGTGCTAAGCCACAGCCATGTTGTCGGTGTGTGCTGTGAGAGGGTTGCTGAGGATCTCTGACAGTAGGTGTCCATCAATAACAGACTGAGGGGAGCCCTATCTGCATTCTCTGGATGATTCCACTGTCAACACTGTGTTGTAATGAGTATGTGTGAATGAAGTGCCGTGCCGGAACTGTCCAAAGATGTCCTCCCTCTGTGGGCTACAGCTCTGCAATGTATTAGGTCACTCTGTCTGTTGTACGGCACATATATGGCTGGTGTACAGCTGACAGGTGTCTTGTTGTGGAGCAGTCATGGGTATATGTGGGATAGCATGACCAATGCAAACTGTACACATGCTCATAGAATGCAATTGTCAAGGATTATGCTGAGTGGCCAGTATAGTCCTCCAGCATGGGTCCTCTGAAGTCATCCACCCCAGTCTACACAAGTGTAGAGTCTGCTTGTGCTAAACACAGTTTGTGTGCAGTGACAACCTTGCCGGGGGGTGGAGATGGGATATGGATGTCCAGGGAAAGGTGGGTATGGTCAGATATCAACAATGGTGGTCTACCTCTGGTGTGGAACAGTGAGTACCCACGTTGCAGATGGACAGGTGCAATATGTATTCACCAATGTGGCTGTGGTGTGTGGTTCTGCCATAGCACATGGACCCACAAATTGTAGTGGCTGTAGGGTAAAGTGGTAGAGGCCTGAGTAGTTCTCACACACAATATGCCTGTACCTGATGTTAACAACTGGAATGGTGTATGTGAACACCTGCATATCCTGGCACTGTTCCCAGGGAAGCTAAGTGTGTGTCCTGGATGTGGGTGTGGTGTTCTGTACTGGTTGTGTGTTACAGGTCCTGTGGTCCCAAAGCATGGTATAGAACATAACCTGCCAGTGCGATGTGCATATCTGACCCTGACGTAGGTGGCTGCAAATGCATATATATGCTATCCCCCACCTGACAGGTAGTACTACATCTATATACCTCTGTAGAAATAAAGATGTCAGCACCCTATAAATACTACAGGTGCAGAACAAGTGCCCAGTTATTTGGATAGTGCACTCTGCTAATGTGTCTCTCTCAAGTGTCATCATATAGTTAGGTAGGGGTTCGAATCCTGCAAATGCTCATTGTGGATGAGTGGGGTTTGTGTGTGTGAGAGGGAAATGTCCTTTTTGGCAACTGGGAAAACACACTACAGGATGCACATTCCCCTTTCTAAACACTGATGATGTCAGCACCCTATAAGTACAGCAGGTGAAAAAAGAAACACCCAGTAATGCGAATAGCGCGCTCCGCTAATGCGTCCGTCTTGAGTGTAATAACAAAATTAGGTAGGGGTTTAAATCCTGTACATGCTCAGTGTGTGTGGAGGTGGTTAGTGTGTGTTCAAGACTGTTTGAAAGAAGTATCCCTTTTGCCAACTAGGAGAATACACTACAGGATGCACATTCCCCTTTCTAAACACAGATGATGTCAGCACCCTATAAGTACAGCAGGAGAAGAAAAGCCTCCCAGTAATGCGAAAAGCGCGCTCTGCTAATGCGTCCATCTCGAGTGTCATAACATAGTTAGGTAGTGGTTTGAATCCTGCAAGTGTGTGTGTTTGGATGAGGGAGTTAGTGTGTGTGCAATTTTGTGTGAGGGGAAATGTCCCTTTTGGCAACTGGGAGAACATACTACAGGATGCAGACTCCCCTTTCTAAACACAGATGATGTCAGCACCCTATGAGTACAGCAGGAGAAGGAAAGCCTCCCAGTAATGTAAATAGCGTGCTCTGCTAATGCGTCCGTCTCGAATGTCCTAGCATAGTTAGGTCGTGGTTTGAATCCTGCAAATGGGTGTGTGTTTGGATGAGGGGGGTTAGTGTGTGTGCAATTTTGTGTGAGGGAAATGTCCCTTTTGGCAACTGGGAGAACACACTACAGGATGCACACTCCCCTTTCTAAACACAGATGATGTCAGCACCCTATAAGTACAGCAGGAGAAAGAAAGCCTCCCAGTAATGCGAATAGCACGCTCTGCTAATGCGTCTATCTCGAGTGTCATAACATAGTTAGGTAGTGGTTTGAATCCAGCAAGTGTGTGTGTTTGGATGAGGGGGGTTAGTGTGTGTGCAATTTTGTGTGAGGGAAATGTCCTTTTGGCAACTGAGAGAACACATTACAGGATGCACACTCCCCTTTCTAAACACAGATGATGTCAGCACCCTATAAGTACAGCAGGAGAAGAGAAGCCTCCTAGTAATGCGAATAGCGTGCTCTGCTAATGTGTCTGTTTTGAGTGTCATAACATAGTTAGGTAGTGGTTTGAATCCTGCAAATGGCAAGTGTATGTGTTTGGATGAGGGGGGTTAGTGTGTGTGCAATTTTGTGTGAGGTAAATGTCACTTTTGGCAACTGGGAGAACACACTACAGGATGCACACTCCCCTTTCTAAACACAGATGATGTCAGCACCCTATAAGTACAGCAGGAGAAGGGAAGCCTCCCAGTAATGCGAATAGCGCACTCTGCTAATGCGTCTCTCCCAAGTATCGCAATGTAGTTAGGTAGGAATTTGAAACCTGTAAATGGCATGTGTGTGTGTGTGTTTGGATGTGGGGAGTTTGTGTGTGTGCATTTCCGTATGAAAGACATGTTAGTTTTGGCAATCAGGAGATCACACTACCTGATGCACATTACCCTTTCAAAATACTGATGTTGTCAGCACCCTATAAGTACAGCCGGAGAAGAGGAACTATCTAGTATACCGAATAGTGCGCTTTGCTAATGCGTCTCTCTCACGTGTCATGACTTAGTTAGGTAGGGGAATGAATCCTGCAAGTGTGTGTGTGTGGGGGTAGTAGCATGTGTGTAAATGCAAGTGTGAGAGAACAGATCCTTTTGGCAAATACTACAATACACCAGATGCGACATACTCCCCCAGTAAACACAGGGGATGTCACCACACTATCAGCACAGCCAAACAGGGCTAGTTGGCTAGTAATGCCAATAGTGCGCTCTGCTACTGTGTCTATTACCATTGTCAGAGTACAGATAGGTATGTTTTGGTAACCCACAACTGCCACGTGTGGTTGTGTCACACAGTATGACCTTGTGTGGGTCTTTGTACATAACAATGCATGCCATTGCCTAAACAGCAATGGCATTGCACACATGATGTATGTGTGTGACACATACACATAAATACCTGTGACCTGCAGTAGTTACCATGTCTGACACATGCCTCGAGTGGATAAATGGTATTTGCAATGTATACCAATATGACTGTGTCTTACTGTGCAGGGTCCGCATGTGGTATGTCTCTATACAGTGTGGGTGTATATGGTGAAATACCTACAGCAGGGGATACACATCTGGTCTGGGCCATATAGTGTACATGTAGTCGATGTACAGGTGCTGCATGTTCCCACCTGTTGTGGTAGTGGTAACATGTCATTCCACTGCAATTCAGTGGCCACATGCTGTGAACCCTTCAACTAGTGTGTTGTAGCTACAGTAATGCTCACGCGCAATGTTTGGCTGGATGCAATCCAGCCATATAAACACAGTTCTTGAGACTGTCATATTGCCAGTGTTGTTATGGAGGATAAGTGGTCTTCCTGTGTATGGGCGGGTTGTGTGTGCCAGGCTATGAACCAGATGGCAGTCCGACACACTGTTAGCTGCACATGATTAGGCCCTGATGCTTTGTGCTGTGCCAACAACCTGGAGATGTGTGTATCTGTGGTACCTTGGGATACCACCCCCCTGTCCATGTGTGTTACATGTGTAGGGGACGACAGGCATGGTATGGGGCATAACCTGTCAGTGATGGGTAACACCTGTGAGCCATGAATCATGAATCTGGTACTGCACAGACATTGCAGTTCACTGTGCTGAGGATAGTGTCTGGTGCATGCATCTTCCGGTGTACACTGCTGTTGTTGTGTAGCAGCACTGTTAGTGTCCTAACCTGTGTGATACCCACGGAGGTGGCTATGTAAACCATGCCCTGCAGCATAAGGCGGTATGTGTGTACCAAGGAGCTTTGCCATTATACATCAGGCCATGGGTGTCACGTGCAAGATGACCCTTGCACATCATTGTGGCTTCCCTAGCATGTAAGCACACATTGACAGCCAGCGGATACCCTATGAATGACAGTGGAGACTGAGCATAATGTAGACATACAACACCTTTCCCACATATAGTGGTAGCATACCTGGTGAGGGTATGTTGGCAACCAAGATCATGCTCATACTGGCCTGTGCCACATGCTGAGAGATCCATTCTATGTTCCCTATCATGTAGTCCAGGGAGGTATGTCTCAGGCAGCCATACTGGCATGGTCAATGAGTGAGTCATATGTGTCCATGCCTCTGACTGACCTGTATGCATGTGTTCTGTGGTGGACCATATTGCCCCTGAGGCATATCACTGTGATCTTCACCAGATACAGCCTGTTGAGCGGGACCCCAGTGCAGCACACAAGACAGGTACCTGACACGTCTGTAGCAGGTGTGTTGTGTAGCCCTACAGGCTGTGAGTGTGTGGCACAGGGGATGTGTGTGCCATGTGTAGCATGTGCTCTGTTCTGATGGAACATATGCCTGTGTGCCAACTGCGGAGGTGTGTGATGCTCAGGCAGGATGCTATTCTGAGTCCCCACGTATGCCCCAGTGTGTTCAGAATGCTGTCAGTGCGTGTCAATGTCTGACTTGTATTGTAGTCACTGTAATATATTTTATTTATTTATTTATTTATCCTACATTTGTTGACCGGGGTAGTCCGACTGGATGCATGTCCATTTCCAGGGGAGGCCCGTGGAGAAAAGCTACGAGGGTAAGCAGATACAGCATTACATAATACCAGCATTACATATTACAAACAGATTATTTACAGAGATTACATAAGTAAGCAAGTTAAACATGTTCCACAGGTTAATGTTAGTCCTGAGCACAAGTCAGGATTAAATTAAATTACACAGTAAACTGGTTCACAGATTTTACACATTCGAGTTAGCCAGGCTTGATACATTGACATAGCCAGTTAAGTGACAAATGTTGTTTGAGTCTAGTGTTAAAGTGACCTAAGGTGGAAAGTAGGGTAATATCAGCTGGAAGTGAGTTCCAGGATCTACTTACAGAGTTTGCAAAGAGAGAATCACCGGCTGTGTTATTAAATTTGCTAGTCTGAATTAGTAGTTTGTTAGAGGATCAAAGCGGTCTAGGATTGTTATAGGGGGTGATAATATTTGAAGTGCAGGAGTATTGTCTGGATTATAGAGGATTTTATAGGCCATAATCAGTTGGTTATACTGTATTAGGCTGGGTATTGCAAGCCAACCAAGCTGATTTAGATTGATGCAATGATGTGTCCTAAAAGGCAGCCCAGTGGCAAACCTGGCAATGTGGTTGTAGCAAATTGAGTGTTTGTTAAGGACAGTCTTGTTCATATTCGAGAGTAGAGGGGATGCATACAGAAGGGTTGAAACAAGGTGTGAGCGAGCTATGGCACCTTTAGCTGGAGGGGCTAGGAAGGCTTTAATTCTGTAAAGTGACCCTAGTTTTCTATTGATGGCTTTGATAATTTGGTTAACATGTAGGTCACATTTGAGATTATTGTCTATGATGACACCTAATAGTTTAGTAGATGGGTCAGGGGAGATTATTGTGCCATCAGTTGATGTTATGGTAACGGGGAAAGCGGTAGACCTACGTGTTGGTGAAATAACAGCAGTTTAGTTTATTTGGGATTTAGGATCAGACGATGTTCAGCAAGCCAGTTTTCTATTGTATTAAAGGTGGTCTGGGTAGCTGACCATAACTCTACTGGAGATGTGGCTGAGCAGATCAGAGTAGAGTCTTCCGCATATTGGATACAGCTGACTTTTGGGATGACAGTATAAAGGTCGTTAATGAAGATGGAGAACAGCAAGGGCCCTAGTATAGAGCCTTGTGGTACTCTGAGGGTGTTAGGTAGAAGGTTAGAGAGTTTGTTCTGCCAGAGGCCAGCCTGCTGTTGACCATGCAGGTAGGATTGAAACCATTGGAAGGCTCCAGTATCTAGACAGAATGTTTGCAGGGTGTGGATTACAAGTTGGTGATCAACCATATCGTATGCCTTTGAAAGATCCAAAAAGAGGGCTGAGGATATATAATTAGTGTTGCAAGTATGGTTTATGGTGTTAGTAAAGGCTAGGAGGCCTGAAGTAGTGCTGTGATGAGGACGGAAGCCATGCTGAGTGTCTGCCATAAGGCGATTTTGGATTAGGTGGTGCATGAATTGTCTATGACTAAAGTTTCCATAATCTTTGCAAGTGGAGAGAGTATAGCTATTGGCCTATAATTGGAGAATTCAGTAGAGCTGCCTCCTTTGTGAAGTGGAAATACATATGACATTTTCCAGATGGTGGGAAATTTAGATTCTACCATGGTTCATTTGATTACCTTTGAGATGGGGTAAGCAATAGCATCATCTGATTTTGATAGGTACTCGGCAGGGAGTTGATCAGCAGAAAGTGTAGTGGGTTTCACTGTTTCAATCAAGGAATGGAGAAGTGAAGTGGCGACTGGTTGGCAGCTGAATGCAAGTAGGTTTCTAGGGGTGCTACTTTCAGGACCAGGGGAGCTAGGAGGTAGATGGCTAGCTAGGGCATGAAATGTCTTAGTAAAGAATTGGTCAAAACTATCAGGAACATCTTCAGGGGTATTATCAATAGTAGCAGCAGGGATTGGGGTTGACGTTTGTCCAGGATGTAGTATATATGACATGCCACCTGACAGGGTATGGCATTACTGGGTTCAGAGAGCCCAGTCCCCAGAATGGCTGTGTGGTGGCATCCCACACATGTGTTGTACATTCCTGGCCAAGGGTGATGGCTGACTGCATACATGTGGCAGCTGTGACATTGACACATGACTCACATAAACCACAACTGGACCATAGAGGTGATTCACAGGTTACCTTTGCACATGCTACACTAGTAGTGTGATTGCCATGAAGAGTACCAACACATAGGGCCAATGGGGAACAACATACTGAAGGTGTGTATGTGTGGGTGTACCGCTACTGTTTCATAGCACTGACATATATGACTGCACACGTGGGTAAATGCCAGGTAAGACATGTGCAATGTGTCACAGGCAATGTACATGCGTACAGGACAGACAGTGACGTTCTGTCATGTGGAAAGTTGACATACATATCGTACGCTATGCAGATGTCACTAGGAGTCTACAGAAGCACTGTAACTCTGCATTGCAGGTGTAAGCAGTGTTCCAGGGAACCCCAAGCGAACATGCATGCAAACAAAGCTACAGTAAACGGGGCTGGAAGTAGTGCATTGTACAACAAAGAAGGGGTAACAATAACAGTAAGTAACAATGCAAATATGTAGGCACTATCAACATGTACCCAGGAATACACAGCGCAGATGCCCATGGTATAACTGATATCATGTCATAGTTATTTGTGATTTGGATTACATTGGTACTGCACACATATCTACATGCGCGAACATCCACATGGCATAGTCGTTGTGGGCAACTTGACACCATTACTGTACATGTCCACCATTGC
Source organism: Protopterus annectens (assembly GCF_019279795.1). Taxonomy (NCBI): domain Eukaryota; kingdom Metazoa; phylum Chordata; order Ceratodontiformes; family Protopteridae; genus Protopterus; species Protopterus annectens. The sequence continues at coordinate 745,566,180 of NC_056737.1, read as the reverse complement.
ATATCACTACTTGCGTTAGCTTTCCCCCTGTGCTACCCATGTATGCGGCTATCTGTTAACAACCTTACCACCGGCATGCAATTATCTGCAGCTGTTATACTTTGGTATGTACTATGGGTGCAGATAACAATTCAGGACATTCATACAGTTACTGCAGCAGGCATGCTGGGATAAACACACAGTCATAGCAGCACACTGTACTGTTACCAACATGATACTACTAATACACTTCTATGTAGTCACCCTGTGCATCAGCAACGTGTTTACCTGTTCCCGCAATGATGTTGGAGATTGCAGGAGGTGGCACAGTGTCATCATATGCACAGGGTGTGGATTAGGTATGCCTGAGTCAGCCACTGATACCACCAATTGACATGTGTGTGTATGTGTGTTGGTGAGGGGCAGCAGTACAGGGTGGGGCAGTGTTGGTGCAGTGTGTGCATGTATGTGGTCACCCTAGGTGTTAACATTTCGCATGTGTGTATGCACGCGCACAGTTCCACCTCATGGCTGCCATATACAGGGGTTTGTGGACAGCCACAGACTGCACCTGGCAGGTCATACAGATCAGTGTCTGTGTGCATGGACACGGTACCTGTGCCTGGCAGGGGTGCTATGGACCGTATCCAGTACTAAGCCAGACTGGGTACTGTCATCAGAAGTGGGAGTGTGTTGACTGGACACAGGTCCCTGTTGGGACTGTCTAGAGCCACGTGCATGTGGTCTCCTGGGGCGTGCCGATGACAGCACAGACCCAGCATTGCTGGGGCTACTGCTGGCACTATGGGGGCGTGCGCGAGGCTGTTGTCATCTGTGCCAACTGCCAGCTGCTGCTGTTGTTGGCATATGGCCACGTCGACGCCGCAAACGCCCACCATTGCCCTGGCTCATGGACATCTGGTTGTGGACCTGCTGTAATATGTCCCCACAACGTCTGTCTATGACATCGGTGAAGTTACGGATAGCATCTGCAATGTCACGCATACTGTCTGTCATGGCTGTGTGACATGCTCTCAGCTCCCTCAGACCCTGTCTGGTGTACCTTTCCATACGCGACTGTGCCTGCATGACAGTCCAAAACATAGCTGAGGTTGACAGACCTCTTTGGGCACGTCGGCCAGAGGCAGTACGCCCACAGATGCTCCCACGAGAACCCATGGGCAACTGTCTGTGTGGTACCATCGGAGGACCCTGCCCATGGCTGCTGTGTGGGGACGCATGTGCCACAGGTACCACATTACCCTGGTCTATGCCCACTGTATCCTGTCCATCACCTAGGGACAATGGTGACAAAGGATGTACTGGCAGGATGACTGTGCACAATGATGGGGTTGACAGCTGTGTACTGTCAATTGGCTGACCAATGGTGAACCCTGACACACCTTCCTGTACCATTACACAAATATCATCATTACCAGTACCCGTGGCAAAGGATTCAGGTTCCCTGCTGCAGGTCACCAGAGCAGCCCCAGAACCTGTGGGAGGAAGACAGGAAACACAGTTTACAGTCTCCAGACATTGTTACCAGTGATGCACTTCTACACACATGCACACATGCACACATGGACACATGCACACATGCACACATGGACACAGGCACACATGCACACATGGACACAGGCACACATGCAGACATGCACACGTGGACACATGCACACAGGCACACATGCAGACATGCACACGTGGACACATGCACACGTGTACACATGCACACATGCACACATGCACACGTGGACACAGGCACACATGCACACATGCACACGTGCACACGTGGACACAGGCACACATGCACACATGCACACGTGGACACAGGCACACCTGCACACATGCACACATGCACACATGGACACAGGCACACCTGCACACATGCACACATGCACACCCCGCAGTATACACACAGAGCACTACTGAGTTACACTACTGTTACTAGCATTATCAGGACTATTATAGGTTATGTTAAACACACTCACCAGCATGGATGGCCTGCCTTGTTGTAACCCCGGAGGGACCTGCAGAAATGATGAGATTAATGTCAGTGGGCACAACTGTGCCATTGATATTGCATATGATACAGTGTACAGAACAGTCAAGTGTACATATGGCATATTACCTGCACGCTCCATGTCGTGCTGCTGTGTGGAACCAGCTTCCATCATAATGCAGATGTACTGCTGTTGGTGTTCCGGGGCTGGAGCCACAACACTTAGGAGTAGCCCCTCCAGTCTGGTGAGGGGGGGTGTGTGGCCACCCCACCTCCTGTGGCAACCTGTTGCCTGTGGATATCTGATGCACGCTGATGGACACTTTGGATTAAATCACTGCAGTGATGTCGTACCTGCTCATATGTCCTGTTATGCGTGCCAATATCATTTACCCTACAGACAAAGTCTTGCCACAGTGCCACCCTCTCCTGCGGATTCTGACTGGTGCGGGAAAACAGGATGTCATACTCCCGCACCAGGCTCTGGTGGATCTCCTTGTCTTCCGCTACAGAGTAGGCGGGGTTACGCTGACGCGCCATCTCCCTGGAAGAGAACATAAACAGGATATCAGCAGACCATGTCAGCAATATATCGCATACTATACATGATACTCATGTGTAGTGATATACTACTACTCCCATATGTTGCATGTGTGTGTGTCGTGGTGGATACACAGGTACATGGCCAGATATCAGTGCTCAGCCAACACCTGTGCAACAATACCTGCCACATTCCACACAACATAGTAGCATGCCCCATCGGTCAGCACACACTGACAGATAAATTCACAACCTCACTCTGGGGGTTCATCCCAAGGTACTGTATGTGGGACATCGTCCACTACTGTGATGTGGACAGAGGTTACTCAGCCTGGATATACATATCCCACCACCACCACCAGCACAGTAGACTACTTTGATATGTATGTGATTAGACAGTTATTCACTTGCTGAGACTGAGATGGTATCCATGCAGCACACTGGGCCAGTGGAAGCCACAAGCCACACTGCTGACCCGTTTGCAAATGCTTACCACGGACATGCCACAGATTGCATGGAACTTGCACACACATTTCTAACCCAGACCCTATGCACAAAGGTTAGGCATCCTGTCCGGTGGACCCCAGACAGAGGCAGATTGTATAACAATAGCAGGAGGCTACTGCAGGACAGAGCACATTCACATTAAGGGAAGCATCTGTGGTCAGCACTGGTACTACGCTACGGTCCGTCATAACAACGGCCACGGCCTACTCTGGGAGGGAAATGGCCACAAACACTATGGATGACCACAAGGCCTTCTTCAGTTATGTTACACATATGGACCACATGCCTCAGATATGCTCTGTGTTAATACACACCTACTTAACATTCACCAAACACACGGATATTGGCAACAGTCTTGCAGACATGTTCGGTGCACGTATCCCCCCTCCTTCTCCCCCATCAGTTGAAATATTTATCACAGCTGTATGTAACCTCCCTATCATCTCACATGTCCAGGTGAGGGCTGCCCTCAGCAGAGCAGAACACACAGCATCACTGTGACCTCATGGTATCCCTGGATGTGTGCTACCTGCACTCCGAGAGGACATACAACCGCATATAACACTGATAATTTATCTTGGCCATACTACAAGATATGTACCTGGAAAGTGGCATACAGCGACAGTGGTCCCACACCACTAAGGAGGCACCTTGACTGACCCTGGGAAATACCACATCATATGCATAACGGGCCTGGTCTGCTAAGCTATGGAATTATGCAGTATGGGATGCATATGCAGTGATATCGGGTACCTGCAGACACTTGTTCCCAGCCAGTGTGCCTTTGTGATGGGCTGATCCTGCCTTTTGAACCTGGCTGACCTTTCAAAGCAGTCACTACAGCCATTGCTGGGGGCAACGCACAGACAACTGTTGCCAGGATCATGGCCTAAGACTGATTGACATGTAATGTATGGTCATCCCCTTTTGGTGGAACTACGTACACACAACATATCACATGGACATACCTATAGATACAGACCTATGACACATTTGGAGGGTTCACAGTATGCACACTATTAACCTGCTACTTTGCATTACCTGTGTTTGTTGCAGCTGGTTGCATTACCACTGCTTCTGCTTGCTGCTGCTACTGTCACTGCTGACAGCTTCGGGTGACAGAGTCACAGTGTATAATTTTTTTTTTTGTTCTCTCTCTCTCTCTCTCTCACTTTTCTCTCTCCCTCTGTCTGCTTTCAGACAGTGCCATGAATGTATTGCATGTGTGGAGTGTTAGTACTGGATGCTTTTGTAGGTATCTGCATAGGTCCATGTGATGGCCTCTGCACCAATTGTAAGCCAGCATTTGCTAATTGCATACAGCCAGTTGTGTACTGATTGCAGTTCTCACTGTGATTTCAGGTCAGTGCTATAAAAGGGTATGTGGGATAGGCGTTGCCCTTTCAGATTGTAAGGGCGGGGACCATGCTGGTATGCTGTGGACAGTGTTCTGTGAGTGTAAAGGTTAGTATCTCTCTCATGATTCAGGCTGTGTTGTAGATTCACATTTCTCCATTCCTCTCTCATGTTCCCTGTAGTAAGTGTGTATGCACAATGACTCCTACAACTATATATAGATATATATTTATATATAAATATGTACATATACATACATTTATATATATGTACTTTAACTGACATTATTATCTACAAGCTACCAACTAGCATGGCTGTTTGTGTTCACACAGTACTATTGTGGGAATCCAGTAGTTTTGACAGTAATTCTACATGACATGCTTTGGGTACTACACATCCTATATTCCCTTTACATTCATCCCTACTATTACATGTTATATTTATTTTAGCACAATGTTCTTGTATAAGAGTCATGGCTTAGTGGTAGGTCATACAGACTAGTGTTTCCAAGGTCCAGGGTTCGGGACTGACAGTGGGATTTTATTTTGCTTTTGAACTGAGTACAGGACCTGTCAATCAAAGTGACTAAGGCACTTTTAAGCAGTTGTAACTGGGTTAGCGCTGGTTTGCGCGGAGCTCACGCATGCGCACTGGTGGTTAGCTCCGCGCACACAAGCGCACACCTGCTTACAACCACTTAACGGTGCTTACTCTGGCGCACACCCGCGCTATTTTCTTTGAAAGAAAAGAAAATGGGGAGACAGGAAAGTGGTGAAAAAGGGGTCACAAAGAGGGTAAGATGGTAGGGAAACAAGCTTGGGATTTGCAGGAGGGATGTAGGTAAGGCCCATAGCTGCCCCATTCTTAATCAGCAACAACTGTGCATATGTATGTAATTTGGTGTGACATTTGAAACCTTCCATCTCTGAGAGAGGTGTCAGGACAACAATAATACTTGTTGTACAGCCAATTGTAATTGATAGATTCCATGTCCAGCAGACATGTGTGCGGAATGGGCAGCTATGTATGGGGCGTAATTTTTTTGTGGGTACAGAGTGCCCTTTTTTTTTTTTTTTTTCAGGTGAGAGTGGTATGTCAGGTGAAGGAAGTCGGTACAGCTGGGGAGGTAGGTTGGGTAGGTAAACAGACAAGACAAACAAGAAGCATACAGGGGCGGTTTATGACATGTGTGGGGGGGTTACACAATTGACAGGGACGGAGGTTTGGATATCCAGAGCCCATGAGCCCACAGATGGCAACAGTGGAACTGATATCCCCACCCATAGGCAGTTGCCACTGTTCCTTCACTGCCCAGGACGGGGCTGTGCTGGGGGATGTGTAGGCCGGGAAAAAGACATGCCCGTTAGTTGCGCCACCCATGCCTCAAGCTGGCGTAGGGGCTCGAGAACAGAGTCCCGAATCTCCCTACGCACCACAGTCCGGACGCTACGGAGGGTGAGTGGTGGTTCTCCTCCGGCCACACTTGAGAGGGGGGGCGAGCCCCATCCCCTGCAGTGCTTCCACCCGCAGGTGGCACAGGGCCACCGGAGGAGGGTCCGGACTTGGCACTAGTGCCAGGTGCACTCGCCAGCTGAGGTGGGAGAGGTGGGTCCGTTGGAACCCGCCTTCCCTGTCGTCCTATGTTTTGCATTATGTCATGTCATTTGGGTTAGTGACATATAATACCATTCACAATTAGTTGTAACAGCATGCATTAGTATTCCCATTAACCAAACACCCAGATATTCACACCATTGAACAGCGTGCATAACACATGCATAATCTGAACAGAAATACACAGTCCAACAACATGCAGGGTTAATTGATGGCAACAGGCCATCAGGTTTGGATGTATGAACAGGGCAGATGCATCAACGGACATGCAAATATATATGACCCAACAGGACAAACGTCCAGGGGTGTTAATTGTGATTGCACATACCATTTTCACGTGGAATGGGTTATATGTGGTTATAGGGTGGGGTGAAGAAAATAATATTAACACCTTCAAATACCAATACATATGCTGTACATTTCTAATAGCTACAGATATATACACACTACTGTTCTAACTACAGTTTCCTATATGATAACTATTTCAACTTGGTGATAGGACTGTTACTGCAACATCAATATACATTTTATTGTTCTTCATACACATTCATATCTAGCTTTGTTCAGCTACATCATCCTGCTACATTTGCTTTATATAGCTGTAGACAAGTGTGGATGTATGGTATATCAGACAATCATCCTATCTGCATATTGCAGACTGAGAGCAACATATCCAGATTTTGGGATACACATTCCAGATGCAGCAACACTTTGAACAGATTTTGCTGTTTGGTTTTGATTCTCACATGCATTTCATTCTGTCTTGACTGCAGTATACTTTATTCAGGGGTTATTACTACTGTATTGCTGGATTCATGACACTTTCTCACACTCTCTCACTTGCTTTCATTTTACTATTCAGGATGGTACTTACTTCTAGGCTTTATTGACATGTTTTACCTGTAGTTATTACAATCCTTTCCAGCAGTCTCACTTCTGTCATGTTTCAGTATTTCAACAGGGATATATTTCACACATGTGATTTCATCATCTTCTGCAGCTATACTTTTCAGCCTGCTGCAGGTTGTGTACTATTTTCTTACAGGTGGGGCACTTTTATTTCAGAATTTACGTCAGACAGTTTCATTTTTCAGTTTAACTTACAGGCTGAAACACACTTTTGTAATCAAGCAATACTTGCAGACACTTTCACACTGTTACTTGCACATTTTATTCCTTAGTGACTACACTGCACTCTTTTGCTGACTGTCATACTTTTATATTTCTTTACAGTTACTGGTAGTAGATTACTGACCTGCCTGGTGGCTCAACCGCACCAGCCTATCGCCATAGGCTCTGCGGTTCGCAGAACGGACACCTGCAGCTGTAATATAAATGAAGTAATATTGGAATACACATCTCCATAATATCAGCTAGTTTAATTTCTTACATACATAATTAAATGTAACTTACTCAGTAGTGGGGCGTTGGGTGTTTGCCGGGCCTCCTGGATCCAAAGGTTCAGTTGGTCCTCCTTGCGTCTCTTCAGGTCCGCATGGCGGTGACGGACCTGCTCACCAGTCCTTGGAATCCCTGTGGCACTGGTGAGATCATGAGCCAACCGGTCCCACTCCTCGGCCCTGTATGCTCCCCAGAGGACCTGGCCCTGCATGAGTTGGGCCTCATGATTGTGGACTAGGAGCCAGACCATGTACCTGGACTCCTCAACACCCCACCTCTGTGCTCAAAAGCAACTACCCTCTCCTACTCCTGTCATTCTGCCTGCAGTTCAGTTCTACAATCGTTTATGCTGTGTATTCCCGCCTATGGGGCTTATATAGTCTGTTTTTCCCGCACATATCTGTGATTGGCCATTTTGGAATTGTATCAACTTCAGTAAACCTGCATTGTCATGCTCCAGTTTGTATTCATTCCTATATATTAGCTATTATTGCATTTTTAGGTACTGCTGCCATGGCTTAGTGGTTTGGTACCTTGACTATGGTGTATAGTATCCTGGGTTCTAACCTGGCTACTACTTTTCATTTTTTATGAATGTCTAGACATGCTGAGGGGTGTGTCTGTGTAAAGGCAGTTTTGATACGGCTTGCTCAACGTTGCCCATTGGTTAGCTTGTTTGCGCGGTGCGCAGCTCCGCGCAAATGGGGTACGCTGGTTTAAGCCTCATTTGGCTATCAGCATGCATATTACGCTCAGCTCAGTTAGGGGCACATAGATTTAGCATGTTAGACCACTGCTCAGCTACGGGCACTCATTTTGCACCAGTTAAACCACTGCTCATCTACGGGCAGATGCACTCACCCTGTTAAACTGTAACTCAGCTATGGGCACATCTGGCATTTTTTATTCTTTTGTTACCTCACATTTCTTCAATATAAATGGGCTGTTTCATTACATTTTACATAAAATGTGGTTTTATGTGTACATATTTGTCAGGGACTTGTTTCCTGCTTATTTTGCTAAAAATAAAAAATTGGTGTTGTGGTGGCTCGAACCATGAATGCCTGCTCTTCAGCCAACATCTCTACTGCTACGCTATTGCTTCCTGGCTTACTTTGCATATTTAGTTCTTATATGCTTTCCCACTGACTGCTAACTGTAGCTTACGCACGCCCACGCAAACGAAGCGCACTCACAGTTAAACATTTTACAATTTAATAAAATATATAACATGTTTATTTATATGTTTTCTGTTCATAGTCTGTGGGGGCATGTGTTGTGTTCTGTTTATTCACATTTCCGTGGACTCTGTCATGGGTGTTTACTTTGGGAACTTTTTCTCTTCTGGGGGCGTGTCCGCTTGCAGGGCACGGCCTATGGACATGCCCCCTACTGTCTTACACGGACCGTGTTAGCCTTAAGTGTGATTCAGCATGCTCTCATGAATATGCAAAGCATGCTGACATCATTCCGTTTAACTGCAGCCTCCGTGTATGAGTTATATCTCTTACATGGAGGCTTTGTGAATCCTGCCAACTATCTAATAAATAACTTACTTACAGAGATAGGTAAATGCAGATGATGGATGTTTCTAGGTCCAAGACAAGAAACAAAATACCCAGTCTTTCTCTGAGAGAGTTCTTAA